>NW_021824699.1:0-10000 GCF_006345805.1 Octopus sinensis | reverse complement strand
CCGTGTTTCTCGAGCCGTGTCTGTAGAGCTTATCCCGAACGGGTAGCGCTTCTCGGTAGCACTGCCAGGCCAGGGATCTCTGGAAGTTGTCCATGGGCCCTGGCCCGAAAGTCGTCCCGAACAGGCGGGTCAGGTACTCCTCGTCGACGTCCAGGTTCGCCCCGAGCTCGTCGTCGTACCTCCCCTCCACTAAACCCCTATAGAATGCTTTGGTTGTGTTGAAGTCACTTAAGGTCGACCCAGGACGGCAGAGTTGCTTGAGAGCAACGCGACACTCGCGGTGCCATTCGCCCTTCCTCGGCCTCTTTTTGATCCACGACTGCAGTTCGGTCATGGAGACGAGCTGCGGGAAAGCGTGCCTCACAAACGGCGACCACACCTGTTCACCGTCGTCTACATAGAGCCAGAGATGTCGCAGTCTCAGCGCGTGTCTGCGCATCATCAACCACGGCATGCCCAGCCCTCCTTTTAACGGGTGTTGACAGCAAATGGATCGCCTGACCATCGGGACGCATCCTTTCCACAAGAAGCGAAAGAGGATGCGTTGTAGTTTGGTGATGGTAGGGTCGGGACAAGGTACGACGGTCAGGCGGTAGTAGATGACGGACGCGATGTACGTGTTCGCCACCTCCGCTCGACCTTTTAGGGACAGTTTCCTCTCGGCCCATTGCCGGGCGAGAGTGACCACCCTACTCGTTATCTCGTTCCAGTTCTTCTCCACTTGGAGGTCCGGACCAAACCAGACCCCGAGCAACTCAACCGGGCCGTCGGTCCAGCGTCCCACGACGGAGGCGCTGGTGGACGGCATGGGCTTGCTTCTCCAGGTGCCTAGTCGCAAGCCCACTGACTTTTCCCCGTTGATTTTCGCTCCTGTCACCGCTTCGTAGTTTTTCAGTGTCTCGCCGACCAGCTCGATGTGCTCGTGGCTAGACACTATGACGGTGACGTCGTCCGCGTATGCAGACACGCTCGTCCCGCATCCCAATTCTCGCGGGATGCCCCTTAGAGTCGCCAGCTTCCGCAGTAGTGGCTCAAGAGTCAATACGTATAGAAGCGCCGAGAGGGGGCATCCCTGACGGACCGAACGTGCAATGTCGAAAGGTCTCGATAGATGTCCATTTACGCGAATTACCGAACGGATGCCTCTGTACAAGGCAGCTATCCAGCCGCGGAAGACGGGACCGAAACCAGCCGCTCTCAGGACTGCCTCCAAGTATCGATGGTCTACCCTATCAAAGGCTTTTGATTGATCCAAGTTGATCAGGGCCCCACCCATGCCAGGTTCGTTAACTACCCTGTCTATGATGTAGCGCATCAGATGGAGGTTGTCATGGATGGTCCGGCCTGGCACGGCGCATGTTTGCGCCTTGTCGACCAGTTTCTCGATGACAAGCGCCAACCTCTTGGCTAGCACCTTGGCCAAAATTTTCAAGTCTGCATTAAGCAGAGTGATGGGCCTAAAGTTATCTATTACATTTCCCTTGTTTAGATCTTTCTTCAGCAGTGTTACGGCTCCTCGGCTCACAAAACCAGGAATGCTCCCGTTTTGCTGCCAGTTGCAGTACACCGCCGCCAAGAGATCTCCAAACAAGTCTGGCATACAATTGTAAAGCTCGTAGGGTAGACCATCCAAACCCGGTGATTGTCCCTCGAGCATTCTGCCATCGCTTCCCGCACTTCGCCGCCGTGATGGCACCTTCGCAGCACCTGCCTTTCTTGTCGAGAGTCGTGGTAGGCTATGTAGGTAGGCACTGAAGTCCACCCTACGTTCTTGCCCTCCACTCGTTCCGAACAGTCGGGCAAAATGCTGCTGAAAGGCCTCACACATTTTACTTGGCTCGAGCAATTCGCGCCCCTGTTCATCTACCAGTGACCGAATGGTGGCTTTGTTGCCCTGTTGCGCCTCTGCCACCCGGGCCTCTCTCGCGGCTCCAACACCTTCGTTCCTTAGAGCACGCATCCTAGCTCTGACAGCACATCCTTCGTGTTTGGCGTTGAAGTGTTGGTCGAGGGCCAACCTCGCCGCCAAAACGTCGGATGCGATGCCGCTTCTAATTGCCTCTTCTAGCTTCTTAACTAGCTCACCCTCTACTCTATTTCTATCTATGGCTAGTGCTTTGCTGTACCTAATCGCTTCTGCTTTTACTGCTCTCTTGAGGGCAAACCACCATTTGTTGTTGATGATGGCTCCCGTCAAAGCCCTCTTTACTAGTGTGCTAGATAGATAGATAGATAGATAGATAGATAGATAGATAGATAGATAAGTTTATATATATATATTTATTTATATACACACGCACAAATACATGTATGCATACATACTCATACATGCACACGCGCACCAACTCACACACATGGTTCAGTAATTGGGATGTTGCATCGCTACGAATTTCCATAAATTCTCGTTCCGCCAAGAAACAGATATTTCTTCTTCAACGAAAACATTCTAAACCGAAACAGCAATCGATTTCGTCAGGACCAATATGTGTCTCACTCATCAATTAAGAGTAATTAAGGCGATAATTCACGATTGCAAAACATTAATTGACATTACAAACAGTTTCTGTTAAATGGAAACTTGACGGAGTATATTACGATAACGAAGCAGAACTGTACTTGCTCCTATATCTGAACGAATAGATATGCTATAGGTATCAAGTTTTAAAACAGCGTTCAGTTAACCTGATACATATCTCGTCTTCCACGTGGGGAAATGTCAGCTTCCTACTACACTCTATTGACTTAAATTTTACTTGTCAAATTTCACGATCACAGCTTCGAAAATACTTTATACTTTGTTTGTAATGCAACGTTTCTCTGCCGTAAGATGTAGATATAACATCAGTAAATGGCACAGATCGGATACACATCAGGTTAACTGAATACTGTTTTAAAATTTGATACATATAGCATATCTATTCGTTCAGATAAGGGAGCAACAAAGTTCCGCTTCATTATCGTAATATATATCCAAAAGATAAAAGACAGAGCTGAAAGCAAACTTGCAATAAAACTAGGCATAGCTGCAAATCCAAAGCATGACAACAAGCTATGATATGTTTCTGCAGTTTATGCGTAAATCAAAAGCTTATATTACTTTGTCAATTAGTATCTATTCAAATTTTTCAAGCATATCACTGCATCATCAGTATTTTAATTACAAAACAGATGATTAATTTTGGTGGATTGAGATTACGAAATTTGACATTCAGAATTCTAGCACATACAAATATGAAACGGATATGTACCGACACCAAGTTGGGTTCTTATTTCTTTAAATTTTATCTTTATCGGAGCAGGAATTTCGTCGTCTGAGAAAATGAGAATTCATGGAAAATTCAGGTAGGAAGCAGAAAGCAGTAAACGAGTCAATTTAGTAATTACTCTGTACAATATGTATTCAGTGCCTTTCAAAGTTTCGTAATATAAAACGCGTGCGTGCATGTGTGTTTGTTTGGTTGCAGATATGTATGTATTATGAATGTATATCTATATATATATATATAATATATATATTATATATTATATATATGTTATGTATTAATATTTTGATTCAGACAGATTTACATCATTATTGAAAAGCATCTCATACATATATTTAACCTCTATAACCTCTATGACATATGCTGAGAGCTTTTCTATCTATCTATCTATCTATCTATCTATCTATCTATCTATCATCTATCTATCTATCTATCTATCTATCTATCTATCTATCTATCCATCTATTTATCTAAGTATGTACGTATGTATGTAGGTACCTACTTACCTACCTACCTACATGTCCATCTATCAATCTATACATCTATATACGTACGTCATACATATATATAGACATACATATACAACCATACACACACACATATATACACACACGTATATATATATGTATATGCATACATATATACATACATTTGTATTTATTATATTTGTATGTATGTGTATGGATATATATATATATATATACACACCACACACATACATGCACATATATACACAAATCTAATACATATATAAATACACACATAAACTCTACCCTGCGGGCATGTGCACACATCTATCTCTCCTCACTCACCTACTCAAACGTATAAATAATAAGATTAAGTACTTCTATAAGAAAATTACGAAGATAAACGATGACGTATGCAGACAGGTCTTTCATATTGATATATTTAAGGTAGATTAACATATACAGTATATGGAACATTTTAGAACAAACCAGAAATAAATGACGTGTCCTGAAGTTAAATAATTAATCAATAGATATTTTTTGAATTTGACAGTTTATAGGAAGTGAACATGTTTCGGATTTATTCTGACCTCTTCGACGAAGCATAACTTTCACAGTAATTGCAAAGTACAAACCAAAATATTATTTATTAGTAAATGTAAATGACTGGACTAGTTAACAAGTTGTTCACCTGTTTCTAGTTTTGTGTTTAATATATAGCAAATCTTGTGCAACGCAGTGAATGCTACTTTCATACTGAAATCTATATATAAACCTACCAACCACTCTCCCTCTATCTATCTGTCTGTCTCACTTTCTGTGTTTCTGTCACTGTCTCTCTGTCTCCACACACTCTCTCTCTCTCTCTCTCTCTCTTTCACTCTCTATCCTTATCTTCATGTTTCTAAGATCCCAGACAAAAGGTGGAGCCGTGAAGTTGCTTAGTGGTTTCTTAGAGATCGGGAAAGGTCACTTGGACGGTATCCTTTATGATGGGAAGGCGAGTTAGACGATTTGGGCCAAGATGGAAAAGAATGGCACAATCAAGAAAGAATTGGAAGCACAATGTGACCAGCGATGTATAACATTATTTGGAGTCTGGTCGATACAGTGATATATATATATATAATATATATAATATGTGGATATAATATATATATATATATATATATATATATATACGTACAGGTGTATACATATATATATAAATACGTATACATATACATATATATATATATATATATATATATATATATATATAATAAGATATATATATGTATGTATATAATATATATATATATATATGTATATATATATATATATGTGTGTGTGTATATATAATATATACTATATGTGTTCATATATTGTACGTGTATGTAATATATATATATATATATATATATAACTACATGCATCAATGTATGCATATGTGTATGTTGATAGATTTATGTATCAATCTCATACAGTCTCTCACTCTTTCTATATATGTGTGTGTGTGTAGTGTAGTGTAGTGCGATAGATAGATAGATAGATAGATAGATAGATAGATAGATAGATAGATAGATAGATAGATAGAAGATGATAGATAGATAGATAGATAGATAGATACAGACTGACAGACGAACAGACAGACAGATAGATAGAATGACAGATAACAAATTAGAAAGCTCCCGGCGGTCGACAAAAGAAATTAGAAAAATAGGAAATTAGAAAAACCACGAAAAGATGTAGGGACAATGTGAAAGACATGTAAATGATGATGCAGAAGAAGAAAAAGAAAAGAAAGAAGAGGAAGAGGAAGAGGAAAAAAAGAAGAGATGGTAGGAAGAGGATGTAAATGGTGGTGATGGTGGTGATGGTTGTGGTGGCAGTTGTGGTGGGGTTGGATGATGATGTTCGAAGTAGAGAAAGAAAGTAGAGGTAATAGAATTTAAAAAAGTGATGAATATAATTCTAGTAGTGGTGGTAGTAGTAGTAGTAGAAGTTGTTGTTGTTGTAGTAGTAGTAGTAGTAGTTTCAACAGAAGAAGAAGAAGGAGGAGGAGGAGGAGAAGAAGAAGAAGAAGAAGAAGAAGAAGAAGAAGATGAAGAAGAAGAAGAAGAAGATGAAGAAGAAGATGGAGAAGAAGAAAAAAATAAGAAGAAGGAGAAGAAGAAGGAGAAGAAGAAGGAGAAGAAGAAGAAGAAGAAGAAGAAGAAGAAGAAGAAGAAGAAGAAGAAGAAGAAGAAGAAGGAGAAGAAGAAATTGACATATGTTGTAAAACATGGCTGCCATGTTGTCTGAGTTAATATCAGAGGGTCTTAATTTTTAATCTATCAAAACCGCATAGGATTTAGAAACCTATGTATGTTATATAACACACACTAGGGCAAACACATATGTAGACAGACAGACATACTACCACATACACGCCATACACCACACATATACATATATTATATCTACACCTATATATATATATCTCTATGTATATATATATATATATATAATATATATATGTATATATATATATATATGCATTCACTCTTAAACAGATTTTTATTCTATACTAGCAGTATCGCCCGGCGTTGCTCAGGTTGTAAGGGAAATAACTATAAGCATTTTTAGAGAGTTATACCCAAAAAATAGCAAAAAAATGGAAAAAAATGATGGTAAGTTTTTTTTGAGAGTAAAAAAAGGTGGAGTTGCGTCCCCTAGACAGTTTGCTGTTTGTGTTTCTGATTCTTGACCCCATGTCGAATTTATCGATTTTTTTCAGAACTGGGGGAACTTTTCAAAATTTTCGCTGCGTTAGTTTTGAATTATGACATTGGGCTATGTGTGTGTCAAGTTTCATCAGAATCGGTTGAAAGCCGTGGTCAGGGTGAGGGTACAAGCAAACAGACACACAGAAACACGCACAGACAAACTGCCGTTTATATATAGAGAGATAAATATATATGTGCGTGTGAGTATGTGTGTGCGCGTGTCTGCGTGTATGTGTGTGTGTGCGTGTTTGCTGGACATTGTTGTAGAGCTGAAAAAGAGGTAATTTCTACTCTTCTCCTCTGGAAGCCATCTACCCGCAATACCAGAGGGCGCACACTCTCCTACCCTGATGTAATCTCCAGGGATACAGGCATCCAGCAACAGGACCTCCGTAATGCCATGATGGACCGTGAAGTCTGGCGTAGCATGGTAAATTTCATTGTCTCGACCACGGTCGTACAATGATGAATGATGATATATATATTTCTTTACTACCCACAAGGGGCTACACACAGAGGGGACAAATTAGGACAGACAAACGGATTACGTCGACCCCAGTGCGTAACTGGTACTTAATTTATCGACCCCGAAAGGATGAAAGGCAAAGTCGACCTCGGCGGAATTTGAACTCAGAACGTAACGGCAGACGAAATACAGCTACGCATTTCGCCCAGCGTGCTAACGTTTCTGCCAGCTCGCCGCCTTTCGTGTTTGTATATATATTGCACTTAGAAAGTTCCCCTCTGAAGCACAACAGGTCGGGCAAGGTTGTTTAGCAGTCGCCCATGCATACCAGCCCCCTTCTCTCCACACCATTGTTTGTAACTAATACAAAGTGTAAAAGCCCCCTTTGGTCATGACTGACCATGGGATTGTACCTAGAAATTTACACTCGGAGGCACAAGTCCAGGCAAAGCTGTTTATGGAATACCTGCAGTCGCCCATGCATACCAGCCTTTCCTTTCTACACCACCGATGTTATCCAAGGGAAAGGCAAAGGGGCCGATACAGCTTGGCACCAGTGACATCGCAACTCATTTCTATGGTCTAATTGACCACCACCACCACCAACATGTTTTTCTATTTCATTTACATCCTCTTCCTACCATCTCTTCTTCTTTCTTTCTTTTCTTCTTCTTTCTTTCTTTTCTTCTTTCTCTTCTTCTGCATCATCATTTACATGTCTTTCACATTGTCCCTACATCTTTTCGTGGTTTTTTCTAATTTCCTATTTTTCTAATTTCTTTTGTCGACCGCCGGCAGCTTTCTGGAGCAACGTGAAATAAATTATCTTGCCCAAGAATGCAACAAGATGGCCCCCCCCCTTCAGTGAGGTCGAGACAGGAAGTTGGCCTAATGGACGTCCAAATCTTCGTTCCCATGATCCTCTAAAACGGTCTCCCATTTTATGGTGTATCCCTGCTAATCGGTTGGAGTCGCTGGCTGTTAATCGAAAGGCGTGGAATGCCTTGTGTTATGCTGGAGTAGAGCGCTTTGAAACCGAACGCAAGAGACTACATGAAGAGAGGAGAATACAACGTCATCAGCTCCAAGCAGCTGTTGTTCGGAGTCACTTTCAGTGCCCTCAGTTCCACAGGATCTACCTATCTCGTATTGGTCTTGTCCTCCACGCTGTTTGCCCCCATGAGAAAAAAAATGTACCAGAGGCGGAGGAAGATAAATGTCTTGGAACCATCTTCTCACTTTTGATGAGCTGCCATAAGCAAGCAAGATGCCTTAGTCGCTGACATCTCGACCTTTGCTTTTCTTCTTTGTTTTCCTTCTGGCCTCTCCTCCTTTAGTTAACCCGCCATTGTATTTCACTCCCTAGCCTGTCGATACCAAACTAACGTCGTAGTACTATTTCAGAAAAAAACAGAAGAACGGTGTCATGTTTGACGCAATTGTTTAAATGTTAGAGACAAGTAATTGATCTTAGCGTTAGGAACAAATAATTGTCTCTAATATTTAAACAGTTGTGTCCGACATTAAATCATTTGTCTTTTTTATTAGCATTTGCATTATTAATGATATTAAACATGGTGGAAGTTGTTCCTGTTGATTTGGGTTGTGTATGAGATATGAGGTCAGTTTCTCGGTTGCAACTGATGTTAGCCTCGATATAAGTACAAACGGTGTAAAGGCGCGTGCCTTAGTAGTTAGGGCATTCGACTCACGATCGTAAGGTTATGCGTTCGATTCCCGGCGGCACGCTGTGTCCTTGAGCAAGACGCTTTAATTCACGTTGCTCCAGTCAACTCAACCGACAAAAATGAATGGTACCTGTAATTTAAAGGGCCAGCCTTATCACATTCTGTGTCACACTGAATCTCCCTGAGAACTACATTAAGAGTATGCATATGTGTGGAGTACTCATCCACTTGCATGTTAATTTCACGAGCAGGCTGTCCTGTTGATTGGATCAACTGGAACCCTCGCCGTCGTAATTAACGTCGTACCAGTAAAGTACAAACGTTGATATGCACAAATTTGGAAAGGCCCTTTACGAACCGAAAATTAATGGGAAAATAGATATATTGTATTGGGTTGTCCGGAAAGTTCGTGCCTATTTGTACTAGCTTACCAATCGACTTATTTTAGATCATGGTTGAGTCCATAAAATAGGGTTTGACTACACCTCCATTTAGAGCACAGTTTAATCTATCTTTTCGTGGAAGAAGGTTTATGTTCCTATAACCTGTGTTAATTCTGTAACCCTTTAAAATGGAAGATAAGAAAGTTCATTTTTGGCACTTGATGCTTTGGGAACAAGACAAAAATTGCTGCAGCTCGGCTGGGATGCGTTACTCCACCCTTTATCTTCACCAGATATTGCTCCTTCTGATTTTCACTTATTCAGGTCTCTGCAGAATAGTCGTAATGGTAAAAATTTCAATTCCTTGGATGACGTAAAAAGATACCTTGATGAATTCTTTGCCATGAAACCACCTCAATTCTGGGAAGAGGGTATTTTCAAGTTAAAGGAAAGATGGAGACGCATTGTGAAAGAAAATGGTTCATAACTGGTTGATTAAAAATGTAATGGCAAGTATTTATTGACCTTTTTCTTTCCTTTAAGAATTGGCATTAACTTTCCGGACAACCCAATATTTATTATGGACATGTAAAACACAGGATTGGTAAGGTTACAGACAAGAGAGTTGAGGCTTCTGGGAGTATCTTAAGTGTGAGGTTTTTACCATGTCAGTAATTTGTGAGTGAGATGAGTGGGTCGCGTTTTTGTGAGATAAAGTGTTGCCAAACAATAATTCCCTTTTCTCTCTATTGCTGGCTGACAGCTATGTTTGCGAGATGGTCGTATTCATTCCACCAACGTACCGGGAAGATGATAGAGAGTGAGACGGAGATTGAGAAAAAGAAAGTTAGTGGAGGGGGAAGAGAGGGGGGCAGATTAGGGACAAGAGAAAGACCGCGAGCCTTACAGCGATGTCTTGCAAACAAGACATCTCTGTAAGTCGTAAGCTTACAAAGAATAAGTCCTGGGGCAATGCTCCAGCATGG
>NW_021824698.1:27500-32500 GCF_006345805.1 Octopus sinensis | reverse complement strand
ACCACCACCACCACCACCACCACTACTACTAACAATAATAATAATGTATAACTCCCACGCTATATCGTTCTTGATGCAACACACGCATACACATACACAGAGAAATACACACACACACACACACACTCTCTCTCTCTCTCTCGCACACACACACACACACATGGACATAACAAACTAAAATTTCAGATGTCATGCACCAAAACATTCGACTAAATATAGTCTCAACCTGTGCATACTACATATACACATATATATATGTATATATATATTATACATACATATATATATATATATATATAATTATATACATACATATATATATATACATACATACATACATACATACATATAGATATAGATATATACACACATATACATATATATTATATATTATACATATCTATATATATATGTATATATATATATATATATATATATACACATATATAATATCTATATAACTACATATATATATATATATTATATACATACATATATATATATACATACATACATACATATATATATATATACATACTTACATACATACATATAGATATAGATATATACACACATATACATATATATGTACACGTATATACATATATACATACATACATACACACACACATATATATATATATATATTCATATGTATATATGTGTGTGTGTAGATACATATGTACATATAAGTAGACATGTATAATAGAGATATACGCAAACGCGCATGTACACACACACACACACACACACACATTCTTCAGAACAGAGAAGGATTTTATCTCGTTTAATCTGTGCATCCATATTTCACTTCTATTTCTACAGGTTTTGCCTGTGTGTGAGTGTTTTTGTACGCAAGCATGTATGTGTGTGTATGCATGTATGTATGTATGTATGTGTGTATGCATGTATGTATGTATGTATGTATGTATGTAAGCATGCATGCATGCGTGCATGTATGTATGTATGCATGTATGTGTGCATGTATGTATGTGTATGTATGTATGTTTATGTGTGTATGTGTATGTATGCATGTATCTACGTATGTATGTCTAGATGGGGGAAATTCTCGCAGCCCTTCGCTCCATAACGATCTCAGACCCAGTCTTGAGACGCTGGACTTCACAAAACCTGATTAAGACAGTTAATTAGAAGGTTACAGCTAATTAGATTACATACATTGGCATAGCTAGAGAATGTGCCGCCCGGGCTACCCTCAGAATTCGCCTCCCAACTCTTCACTACTAATCCTCTATACTGACATAAACAATAAAAGCAAAAAGTGCCACCCGGGGCTCGCGGAGCTCCTCTACATTGACTCCCATCTCTAGCTACGGCACAACCGGAAGTATGAGCCTTATAAAATGTCTGTAACTGTTGAACTCTAAAATATCTTCTGACCATGAAGAAAAGACACCAGTCGTTTGGAGCGATACTTCTGAAACTATCTGCAGTTTCTTTGTGTGCCAGGAACCAGTAATATTTCTTAGTAATATTAATTTATACCAGAAACAATATATAATGAATATAATAAAAGTGGACAATTTCGTTTTAATCTTATATTTAGTTGTAAACAAATAATGCAATATTACATAAGCATTTTATAATGTTTCTTTCTTTTCTGGAAACTTGCTGTGTACCGGAAGCTGAGGGACCACCACTTTGAGTAGGACTGGTTTAGAGGCAGCTCTATGTTAAAGATGTATTGAGAGAGAGGGGGGAGGAGGGGGAGAGAAAGAGAGAGAGAGGGTGGAGACAGACAAACAGACAGACAGACAGAGACAGAGAGGCAGGCAGAGAGAGAGAGAGAGAGAGAGAGAGAGAAGAGAGAGAGAATGAAAGAAAGAATGAATGAAAAAACGAAAGAAAGAAAGAAAGAAAGAAAGAAAGAAAGAAAGAAAGAAAGAAAGGAAGGAAGGAAGAAAGAGAGCGTCGGTGACAGTACGATCCAGCATTTGGAGCGTCTGTGAGGTTCTCGCTGATGGGGTGGGCTGCAGTGGAGTGGTGTGTTTTCCTAGTCTTAGTTCTTACGTTTACCTTTCACTTGTGGCCATGCTGACTAGACCCCAATGCTCATTGTTCTAATGTCTGCTACTTATTCAATTTGAGCCTTTTGCCAAACCGCTAAGTTACAAGCACCTGAAAACACCAGCACCGTTTATCAAGCGGTGGTGGCCAACAGACACAGGCACAAGAATGCACACACACACATACACCCACACTCACACACACACACACACATATTCGACAGGCTTCCACACAGTTTCCGTGTACTAAATTCACTGACAAGATATTAGTCGGCCCAGGGTTATAGTAGAAGATTGAACACGAACCACGTGGCTGCAAAACGAGCTTCGTACACAGATTGTTTGGATGTATTCCCCTGGGGTCACTAAAAAGTTAACAATGGGGTAGCTGGTTAGCAGGCGACGATGGAAAGGGGTCTGGAGCTGTGCTGAACAGATCTTCATCTTTAAGGAAGATATCTTTAAGGAAGTGAAGTAACACTGTCAAAGTTTACGAATTATACAGAAAGGTTCTAAGAAGACTTTTTAATTTTGTTCCTTCGTTTTGCTAAGATCGAACTGCTGTAGTCTCCATCAGTAAAGGACAACAACGTGGTCCACAGAGCAAGAGATAAGAATCGAAGCTACCACTGCAGTCATTCACAGAATTAGGTTATCGACAGGAGTATTCCCGGTCGACAACTTGTTTCCGTTCTGAGCCGTGAACTCCGTTGTCAGCCTTGTTAAGGAAATGCCAAGGTTAGATGGTGGAATATGCAAAAGAGAGAAAAATTAATGCCACCCACGCCTTTTATTGCCGATGACCTTAAACTGTATTCAAGTAGTATTAACGAAACGCTGAGAAGTAATTAGAACTGGTCTCAACATTCTCACGAGGCAGAGAAATTAAGTTTGGTAAGAAAAACAATTCCTATTTGGTACTCAAACAAGGAAAGGGCGTTGATTAGATGGAGAATATAGATATTAATGGTCTATCTATCTCTTCTCCGCTGTCTCCAATGAAAAATGCTGCAAAATCTTAGAAATGGCGAGAATATTGCATGCGTTGATGAGAGAGTTAGACTGACAAAGACTACTTCAGCAGACTTTGGGCAGTACAGAACTGTCTGCCATTCAATAAGACCATTTGCCACAATGCTTTCACGGTGCCAGGCCAAGATGACTTTTGACTAACACATCGTATTGCTCGGACAATATTCTTTTCTACTCTAGGCACAAGGCCCGAAATTTTGGAAGGAGGGGGCAGTCGATTATATCAACCCCAGTGCGTAACTGGTACTTAATTTATCGACCCCGAAAGGATGAAAAGCAAAGTCGACCTCGGCGGAATTTGAACTCGGAATGTAGTAAAGAGACGAAATACCACTAAGCATTTCGCCCGGCCTGCTAACGTTTCTGCCAGGTCGCCGCCTCTGCTGCTCAGAGAATATTAGAAGGAGAAACTAGTCGGTCTGTCCCCTCAATAACTTCACTCTGTTAACAAACCAGTAGTTCTATCCAGCTCCATCTCTCAGCTGAGTTATGCATATATGGAAACCGAGTGATTACGTCTCACTCTCTGCCTTGTCTCTCTTTGTCTCTCTATGTCGCTCTTATCCTCCGTCTGTCATTCTCTCTTTCTCACCCATCTCTCTCTCTCTCTCTCTCTCTATATATATATATATATTATATATATATATATATATACGTAAACATGCATACATACATACATACATACATACATACATGCATACATACATACATACATACATACATACATACATACATACATACATACATACAAACATACATACAAACATACACACATACATACATACATACATACATTCATACAAGCAATCCTCATTTAACGTCGTTTCTTTTAATAATTAATGACAAGAAAACAATAAACGGAAACACTGCAAAAAGCAAAACAAAATGGAAGGTGAACTTCGGCCGTCTTTGGTAAATTCTTCTTAGATTTTATATTTTCTTTCTTACTTTGTTTTTCAATTACGCTTTAAGTTCAGTTAAAATTTAAAAAAAAAAAGAAGCTAAATGAGATAGGAAAATGATGAGTGAAGATAAGAACCATTTAACTTCTTTATTTCGCGATCGTCATTAACGATACAATCTTCATACGTCTAGCGTTGTCTTCATGGAATTCTCGCTCCTTTAAGGTATGGCACTGTTTTAAAATATAAAATAAAGAAAAGTAGAGTGGAAGAAGGAAATTGTGTTTAATTTTAACAAATACAAATTAATAACGAAGCAACGTCTGTTTGATCTTTATTAATCCATTTAAAATTCTCACATGTAAGTCTATATTTTTCGTGCACCGAGTTGGATATGTCTCCTTTCGGTTTTCCACTAACAAGTTGTCATTCTGTTAGCATTCTAGGCACGCTATTTAATGGAAATTAAAGTAAATTGGTGCAAAAAGATATATAAAATAGCAGAGGCATAGACGAGTACGTACAACGAAGAACACAGCGGTGAAGCTTGGTAACTGCTGCGGAGCCTGCGTCATTCAAAACGAGGATGTTTTTGTCATTGTTTGATTCTGAAGTGATGAACGATTGGAGAATCTCCTGACAATATTTCAATCTTAGCAACTAAATGAAACGCTTTACAAATCTTCGACGATCGACAGCGAGGTCTAGATATTGGAAAAAGCTCTCCTTCCTCAATCAACAAATGAACAATCTTAAAATAAGGCTGAAGGAACTGAAGAATGGAAGCTTCAGCTCCAAGTGTAGGCCCCTTTACCTACAAAAGGGATGGTCATCCCTTTTTGTAGTAACCTACATAGTAATTACATATATGTATAACACCATCTGATAGTCTGCTCCATACATTGATGCTGTACTAAAGTATGATATTCATATAGGTGTGTATATATATATATATATATATATATATATATATATACTGCATCCGGTATGTAAAATGAGTTATTTCTGAGTATATATATATATATATATATATATATAT
>NW_021824698.1:10000-22500 GCF_006345805.1 Octopus sinensis | reverse complement strand
CCATAATATTTCTGTACGTTATTAAAAATTATTATTGTAATCTTATTCCAGTAAACTAAACGCTGCAAAAAATGCAGTCTTTTTTTTTTTCCTTGCTCCAATTTATTTCTCTTAATTTGAGATTTTCTCTGAACATAATTATTCTTTCCATTACTGAACCAATGAGTATTGCATTGAAACCGCGCAAAGAAATACTTCAGTTATTCAATTTTAGAAAACAGAAAAAACAAATCGCAAATCTAAGCTAAATGAGAAATCTACACGGAATCTAAGAAACCATGTTTTTACTTACTTAACACTCTTCGCTCATTATGCAGCAAAAGCCATCGATGAATCTTCTCGATTAGAAGCGGGGGTTTTTTTTTTTGGCATGGTTGGGGGTTTGTTTCTCTTCGGTTCGTTTTTTTCTTTTTTTTCTGGTAGCTTCCTTCCGGATTTTGCTGCACCGCATCACATGATTTCCCCCGAGGGCAGGCCCTTCTTTCCCGGCCTTTGTTGGTTCTGAATTGACGTCGCTCCTTCTATAACTTTGATTTTTATTTTTCTAGGTGGGGGTTGCTGACTTACGCAAACTACCTTTTTTTTATTTTGGGTATCGGGGTCCAGCACAAAAGGCCCTATTGGGAATTTGTCTCCTGCTGGCTTAATTTTGAAGGTTTTTGAGACATTCAAGACACTACACTGCAACAAGAACTGGACCTTGTGGTCGTTAAGAATGATTCCTTATTATTGTTACTACTACTATACTACTACTACTACTACTACTACTACTACTACTACTACTACTACTACTACTAAGGCGGCCAGCTGGCAGAGTGGTTAGCATGCTGGGGAAAATGTTTCGTGATATTTTGTCCGTTTTTATGTTCTAAGTTCAAATTCTGCTAAGGTCGACTTTACCTTTCATCCTTTTGAGGTCGATAAAATAAGTACCAGTAAAGTACTGGGGTTGATGTAATTGACTTTTCTCCTCCTCCCCTGAAATTACTGGCCATGTGCCATAGATTTGAAACCATTATTATTATTATTATTATTATTATTCTATATTTGACTTTTGCTTTATGTCTGTACAAGTTGGCTCCAAGTCTCACCCAGAGATCTCAAGAGACAACAGGTTGGAAGTTCACGTTGTTGTTATGCCTAGTGTGCCATATATTTGGGGGTTTTTTGGTGTTGTACTAGTGAATGTCTATTATTATTAATAATAATAATAATAATAACAATAATAATAATAATAATAATAATAATAATAATAATAATAATGATGATGATGAAGATAATAATAATAATAATAATAATAATAATAATAATAATAATAATGATGATGATGATGATGATGATGATGATGATAATAATAATAATAATAATAATAATAATAAAAATAATAAATGCCCTGATGCAGTACCAGGCAGTGGCTCTCATGGCTTCTGATCTTAACTGATTGGAAGTGTTATCATGTACATTGTTTTGTCTTGGTATAAAAGATGGGCTACAGAAAATATTCTGCTCAATACCACAGATTTGCTTGTCAGTTGTTTGACTTGAACCAGTTGAGCATGTCCCTTAGTGGCTGACGATATGTGCATCTCTGATCACGAGCAGAAGTAGTGGGGGAGCATCATAGCCATGTGTTGAGAGGGATTCTTTGGGGTTTGAATAATTCACCTCTGGAAACATGGGTGGTTCTTTCAACATCCTTAAACAACCCTTTTTCAGGGACCTTTTGAGCGGGATGGGCTACTCAACCTGAAGAAAATTCTAACTGGGCCCCACCTGCAAGGTCATGTGCTGTTTATCTTGATATGAGATCACCATATCGCGCACATATGGTTGTGATGCATGTGCCTGGTGTACCTTTATCAGACGGGTAGTCATGATGGGTATATTGGGCTTTGTATATTTTACCCCAGTGTCACTTTGATGGCATGCACTGCTCTCTCACTCAATAATAATAATAATAACAACAATGATAATTGCCGTTACGTTCTGAGTTCAAATTCTGCCGAGGTCGACTTTGCCTTTCAGGGTCGATTAAATAAGTACCAGTTACGCACTAGGATCGATGTAATCGACTTAATCCCTTTGTTTGTCCCCTCTATGTCTAGCTTCCCGAGGGCAATAAAGAAATAAATATTTAGTGAGATAAAAAATTATTCTGTTAAACACCATAACAGACCTAGCTTGCTACGGAACCTTTTCAGGAGACAACCCTCTCATTCCTTTCATTTTCATATTCAGATCCGCTCGAAGAGTAAAAGTCACTAACAATTCTGTTATAGAGATACATTTGGGAGTTTATGAAGCTTTTGCAAGATTTTTCTCAATGCAAGAACTGTGGAGATCTATAACACGAAGATCATTTTTTTTTCCTTTTCTGCAAAAGCCTTGAGAATTGATGGTGCACTGTCAGGGCATAATGTCGAAACATTCCTTCCGGCTTAAGATTCCTCTATTAAAATGGAACAACCATTTCAAAAATATTCTTTCCAGTAAAGTAAAAAAAAATTGTTTGTAGAATAAAATGTCCTTTTGCATGCGTTTCTCCTGTGTGGCATCACAACAGAAACATACATCGGACATATTTACTCATCAATCGATTCATCTGAATACTAAACACTCTCCGGGGCTTCACTCAGTTTCCACAGCGTATAATTAACTGAAATCGCAACATTCCCTCCTCCGAACGGGACGCCCCTCATTTGCAGGTTTTAAGGACAGCATTTTGAGGGGAAGGGCAAGACAGTTACATTGACCTCAGTATTTGACTGGTAATTTATTTTGCCGACCCCTAAGTGATGAAAGGCAAAGTTAACCCCCAGCGGAATTTGAACTCAGAAAATACAGAGCCAGAAGAAATGCCGCTAAACATTTTGTATGAGACTCTAACGATTCTGCCCGTTCGACGCTTTATTTGTTTTCGCTACACTAAACCTTACACAATACTAAATACTCGATTTATTGCCGAAATCAATCGTTCCTTCCTAAAAAGCTTTCGAAATATCATCAAAGCGGTTATGGTCCATATTATTTAACCAACATACAGCAACATCACCTCTCTACATGCGATAGAGACCATATCAATGGCTGCTAGGTTTACGAGATCCTCTCCAAAGGTAAGGACTTCTCTGATTTTACAACCCGTTAATAAACATTGTATGACGCTAATGACGAAGGTTATTTCGGTACAGAAGAGATAATCCAGCAGTTTCACTCAGCCATTCGTTCTCATTTCACAACACTTCGTTCTCCTCTTTCAAGTAGAAACCGTTGTTTTCCCATAAAAATCTCCAGATCCCTCCTATGTTTATTTATTTCAGCGATCCATTATTCGACACATCACAACCTATCATACGCTGCAGATTAGCCATTCCACACTTCCAAAAACACGTTTTTCTATCCACCTTACGGAATATTGACTTCAAACGTTGGCAGAAGGCCAGCAATTTCGGGAGAGGGGATAAGTCGATCTCGTTGAACCCCAGTACTCAACTGGTACATATTTTATCGATTCCGTACGGTTGGAAGGCAAAGTCGAGCTCGGTGGTATTTGAATACAGAACATAAAGGCGGACGAAATGCTGTAAAGCATTTTGAGCCGGGAACTTTACGACTCTATCATGGAGGCGCGTGGCTTAGTGGTTGGGGCTGTTCGACTCACGATCCTAACGAAAGAATAAGAGAGTCGTATTTTTTGTTGGATTCCTTTTTATATACATATGGCGGCGTACGTACACTTTGTCTCTTATATGTAAGTATATATATATATATATAGATGAGTGTATTTTTACCTTGTTAACAATTAACACGGAAAAAATAAATAAATAGTTACCAGGGCAGCAAAAATCTCACAAGTAAAGGTGTTGTAACTCCTTGTTTATAAAGGTAGAAACTTCGTGTTTACGTTGAATATTTTGAATAATATATGAATAAATAAATGGAGTTTAACGCAGGTGTAAATCAAATATTTTTACACATGTTTCGAAAATTCCACTGATACTATTCAAAAGAATTTTTGCTAAAATGTCTTATTGACGAGTTTCGTTCTTTTCACTTTCCTGAGGAGAAGATTGCATTGTTTATACCATTTATTTCTTTTGAATAGTATCAGTGGAATTTTCGAAACAATGTGTCGAAAGTAAAAATATTTGATTACACCTGCGTTAAACTCCATTTATTTATTCTATATATATATATATATATAATATATATATAATATATAATATATATAATATATATATATATATATATAATAGTATGTTATTCTCTATATATATAAATTTTGTACGACTCTTGTTTTCCTGTCCGCTTTTATATCGTCTATCTGTCCGGATGTTTTATTGTCCTCTATTGTGTTTTTGTTCCATTATACATACATACACACATACATACATACATATATACACACACACATACTAACATAATACATACATACATACATACATACATATATACACACACACATACATACATACATACATACATACATACATACATACATACACACATATATACATACATACACACATATATACATACATATATACATACATATATACATACATATATACATACATATATACATACACACATACATACATACATATATACACACATACATACATACATGCACACACACATACATACATACATACATACATATTTGATTCCCCTGCCTGAAGAAATTCTTATAGGAAATTTCTTACATGTTTATCCAACTCTGAAATTCCTATTCGCAAATGCAACACGTGTAATGGTGAATAAATAACAACGGAAAACTTCTCATCTTCCTGTTTTCTTATATAATAACTCTGCAAACGTCCAGAATCTTCAACTTTAATATCTACCTCACATACATGCAACTACATACCGGATTGTAATACTGGATTAATCAGATGTGCTTCAAGAGGACATGGCTTGGATTTTACCTTACCTACATTATATGTGTGTGTGTATACATGTATGTATAGATGTATGTATGTATGTATATAAAAAGTTGTTAAGCCATTTCTTAAACTTTTTTAAAAACGTTTTTTTTTATCTATATTCCACTATCATTTTTATCTATACTAGCAGTATAGCCCAGCGTTGCTCGGGCTTGTTTTCTTTTCGACCCTTTAGGATTGGAATTTTTGAAAAGTAATAATTTTGCATTATGTAGCTTGTTATTCTCTTTAAGTGAACATTTTTCTTGTTGAAATACACCGAAAAATGACGACACAGCAGACAAAAAAATCGTAAAAAATAGGGATTTTCATAGAAAAAAAGCACCTTTTTGATGTAAATAATTTTTGGTGTTAACGTAGTCCGATTTGAATTTTTTCTCCTACAGAAGGAAGAGCAAGCCTTCTTCTATCATACTCTCCATTTTGGTCAACTTGCGCCGCAGGGTCTCGGAGGAGATAGTGTTAGTTGAAGGCTACCAAACCCGCCATACACAGACAACTTCAGCTTTATATATATACTAGCAGTATCGCCCGGCGTTGCTCGGGTTTGTTTCGACCCGCTGGAATTGTAATTTTGAAAAGTAAAAATTTTGTGAACATTTTTCTGGTCGAAATACACCGAAAAGTGGCGACACAGCAGTGAAAAAATCGTAAAAAATAGGGATTTTCATAGAAAAAAGCATCTTTTTGATGTAAATAATTTTTGGTGTTAACATGGTCCGATTGAATTTTAGTTCTACGGAAGGAAGAGCAACCCTTCTTCTACCATACTCTCAATTTTGGTCAACTTGCGCCGCAGGGTCTCGGAGGAGATAGTGTTAGTTGAAGGTTACCATTCTAGTGCTGAGTAACAACCTCGTGGATTTACGGATAAATGAATTAATTACTATTTTACAGAATAAAATTAAATAATTCTTGAAAATTAATTAATATTAATATTTTTTGAAAAAGTAAATAATTTTTAAAACTTAATATAATAATTTTTTTACACAAACGCGAACGGGGAAAAGGGGGTGGCGAATTCGATTTACATACCTAAATTTTTTCTTTTTCATGACATTGTAGCAAAATAGTAGTGAATTATATAAATACCAGCAGTACATTTTTTTTCTGGGGTATTTTTTTTCAAACCTCGTCACATATTTGCCCCTTTCAATTTAAACAAAGTCTTAATTAAGCAATTACGCAGCTAGCAATGGTTTCAATACAGGCGTGACATCTGTATCTCAATTGTTCAAAACCCTTCGAATTTTTTCGCACGTGATGATATCATAGTGAAAACTTCAGTTATTTCTGTCTTTCACTCTGTCTGTCTCTTTACACACACTAACAAAAGCACTTCAGTTACACACCACACTTTCTGTGTCGCACAACCCATCAAACACACACACATACACACACACACACACACTCACGCACACATGTACATCAATGCTTTCGGAGTGAAATGTTAAAATATTGAGTTTTCTCGAATTTTGTCTTAATAGGGGGTGAAATTGAAAGAAATATATTATGGCATGAGCGAATGGAGTACTTTGAAAAATCTTAGGTAAATTCTAATTGAAGAAATTGTGTGAGGAGTAAATGGTTATGTATTTATTTGTTTCTGTTTGCCGTGTTTTTTTATTTTTTGAGTAGTGGTTTAAATACTTTCAGTTTAGTCTTCCTCAAATCACTCTGTCGCTATTTACTTTCATTTTATTCGTTGCACACTGTGTGTGTGCGTTTGCGTGTGCTGTAAACCAGACTAAGAAAAGCATTTGACATACACACCAGAATGTGAGTTTTCTGTAATTTCGCTTAATTGGAGTTTAAATTTTAAAAACTGGACCTGGCATGGCCGATGCATTCTACTCTTAAAAATGCTAGGTAAATTGTAATTGAAGAAATCCTATATTGTAGATTTCTATAACTCCCAAAGGGAGGCAGATAAAATCTGCCTTTTATAATAAGAGATATATATATATATATCTTATTATAATCTTATTATAAAAGGCAGATTTTATCTGCCTCCCTTTGTCAGTTATAGAAATCTACAATATAGGATTTCTTCAATTACAATTTACTTAGCATTTTTAAGAGTAGAATGCATCGGGTTTTGCCAGGTCCACTTTTTAAACTTTAAACTCCAATTAAGCAAAATTTACAGAAAACTCACATTCTGGTGTGTATGTCAAATGCTTTTCTTAATGTGTTTTACACCACACGCACACGCACACACACAGTGTGCAACGAATAAAATGAAAGTAATTCACCTTTTGTAGTGAGTGACTCTTTCAGTCTGCCACTTCCTCTTTACACACATAGACACGCAAATATATAAATAAAATTGTAAGCTAACGTGCGTGTGTGTGAGTGTGTGTGTGCGTGGGGTGTGTGGGGGTGCGTGGTGTGTGTGTGTGTGTGCGTGCGTGTGCGTGAGTGTGTGACAGGAAAGTATTTTAGGACGAATATAAGACCTATATCGGCGATGTTTCGCTTGTCGTAGCACAGGTTTCCGTCGATTTCCGTAAAAAACTTTTATTTTTTTACATAAGTAATGAGAGCGAAAGAGACTAAGAGAAAGCGATTGTATGACGAGGGAAGTTCTTTTGAAGTTACCGTGCATGGGACGCATTGATGTAAATGTGGTGTGTGTGTGTTTGATGGAGTGTGGGAGACAGGGACAGTATGTTGTGTAAGTGAAGTGCTTCTGTTAGTGTGTGTGAAGAGACAGAGAGAGTAATGTGTGAAAGAGAAAGGTAACTGAAATTTTTTACTCGGTTTATGTGTATACGTATGTATGCATGTACGTGTGTGTGGTGTATGTATGTGTGTGTGTATGTATGTATGTATGTATGGCCGATTCAGTGTTACATTTTTTACGGAAATCGACGGAAACGTGTGCTACGACAAGCGAAACATCCCCTATATCCAAGTAGCAGAAAGATCGCCCAAAAGTGTATATAGATATTTAAATGTATTTATATATTCATCTATACACAGATGTATGTATAATGTGTGTGTATATATTTCCATACACGTAACCATTCACTCCGCACAAAGTTTTTTAGGACGAAAATAAGATCTAAAGTTATCTCTAAGTAGCACAGAGATCGCCCAAAAGTGTATATAGATATATAAATGTATTTATATATTCATCTATGCACACATGTATGTATAACGTGTGTGTATATATTTCCATAGAGGTAACCATTCACTCCATACAAAGTTTTTTAGCACGAAAATAAGATCTAAAGTTATCTCTAAGAAACAGAAAGATCGCCCAAAACTGTATATAGATATTTAAATGTATTTATATATTCATCTATACACACATGTATGTATAATACCCAGAAGGGCTCGATATGAATCACGACTATAAGATACCCGGTTTTGGTTAAACTGCATCGCAAAATGTGGGAGTAGTTAGGAATCTAAATCGGAATAGACAGACACACAACCTTTCTTTTATATATAAATATTTTCGTCCTAAAAAACTTTGTATGGATTGAATGGTTACCTCTATGGAAATATATACACGCACATTATACATACATGTGTGTATAGATGAATATATAAATACATTGATGAGTCTATGATTTTACAAATAATTTACCATCATTTTTTTCCATTTTAATGCATATTTTTTATAAATAAACGGAAGTAACTCTCAAACTTCACACCAATATGGTTGCTCATATGCGACGTAATATCACATCAGCAGCTTTCCTCACACCCTCCTTGCACTTGGCGAAGGCAAAATACCAGGGGATGAAAATGGTAATATTGCCATCGATTCCATTTGTACCATTGTTAAGACGCCTTCTGATCTCAGAGATGCAGTGTTCCCAGATCTACAAGCTAATTATCACAGAATATGGATTGGATTGGCAAAAAGGCTATACTGCCGCCCCGAGGAATAAAACTGTTCACCATATTAATGATGAAATGCTAAAACTCATTCCTGGGGAAGTCTATGTATATCAGTCTATCGATACAACTCCTGACCCAGAGGACGTCATCAACTGTCCAATAGAGGTACTCAATTCCTTGAGCACCCCGGACTACCACCACACTTTCTCAAACTTAAAGTTGGTGCCCCATAATGCTCATCAGAAATTTGGTTCCCCCAAAACAATGCAATGGCACACGTTTGATCGTTAAGTCCTTATCTCCCACCGTAAGCTTATATCAATATTGCCTGAATAATCATCATAATTCAGTGCAATCATTAACAGTACTTTCAAGCAATTCAGCCCCGAGCAACGCCGGGCAATTCTGCTAGTATATATATATATATATATATATATATATATATATAATTATATATATATATATATTATAATATTTTTATATATATATATATTCTATTATTAGTATGTTTATATATATCTATATAACTATATGTCCATGTATGAGTTTCGTATTCATATATTTATATACTTCTATATATTTATATATCTCTAATATATCAATATATGTTTCAGTTCGATCAATCCTTATTTTGTCTTAACTAAATCCTATATGTATGTGTTAATCGTAGTCTGCCTGATTTGAACATTTTCCATTCTATTCACTATACTTATCTAGCATCTCAGGTGCGACTCGAACACGTCTACGCTATCTTTCGTAAGAAAATTATAAAGGGGGGTAGGGGGAGAGAGAGAAATAGATAGATAGATAGATAGATAGATAGATAGATAGATAGATAGATAGATAGATAGATAGATGGATGGATAGATAGATAGATAGATAGATAGATAGATAGATAGATAGATAGATAGATAGATAGATAGATAGATAGATAGATAGATAGATAGATAGATAGATAGATAGATAGATAGATAGATAGATAGATAGATAGACAGACAGACAGATATCTTCCTGTCAAAATTGTCTATAAGTGGAATCCGTGGGAAACTGTTACGCTGGATGAAGTGTTTCCTGGTCAACAAAGCACAACTTGTGATCGGTGAAATCCAGTCAATCCCGGCGAAATAGGGGTCTGCCTTGGGCCCACTTCTCTTTATAGTCTTTATGAACGACATTTCAAGCGTCATCAAAATATTCGCCGATGACTCCAAACTCCAGAAAATTATCAGCGGAGAAGACCGAACTGAACTCCAGTTTGATCTGCATGTTTTAAGATAACGGGCGGACACAAAACAAAATGCGGTCAAATGAGGGGAAATTTGAATTCAACGCTATTCTCTTCGTTAAGGGGAAGTATCCATAGCACCCAATACTAGATGGGACTTCAGAGTGATTGCTGACACCAATCCAAGCTGGAGTACCCACATCAACAATAAAGTCGATATGGTTCGCAGGATGAGTTCCTGGATCCTCAAAACATTCCAGTTCAGAGTGCAAGATGCTGTAATTCCTCTCTTCTCTTCTTTTGTACTACACTGTTGACCCCTGTAGTCTCCCCACACAAAGTAAAACATTACGAGAATTGAGTCACCCCAGAAAGCATTCGCTAAAAATTAAAGGGCGTGACTGATCTTGATTATCGGGACCGCCTAAAAACATTGCATTTTTATTCTTTCCAGCGTCACCGTGAGCGGTTCATCATTTATACAATATAGAGAATACATCAACAGTATTAGCCAGACGACGTCAGCATTAGATTCTGAATTCATGCAAAGCCGGCGCCACGTGCCATACGCCCCCGACACAATTCTGGCATATAACATAAATTCTCTCCAACAGAATTTCTTTTCTTCAGCAGATCCTGCTCATGTTAACATTATCTCAAAACAAACCAAAGAAGAAAAAGATCCCATCGCTTTCAAATGAAACCTGAACAAAATTCTTCAAGGCATACCAGCTAAGCCCCCTATACCTGGATACATCTCAGTCGACATCAACTCCCTACATGAAGGGGCCATGATACCACAAAACCTCTCTTAAGAATGACTTTACAGATCCTATTAGGTGGTGCTATTAAGTTAGGCATGACCTGGGCCAATCTTTGTGTGTGTGTGTGCATGTATGTATGTATGTATGTATGTATGTATGTATGTATGTATGCATGTGTGAGTGTTTGTATATGTGCACGTATGTGTGTGTGCATATGTATGTGTCTATGTACACACAGACAGACACGCGCATGGAAATGGCCTTATCGCTAGAAACACCATCGTCTGTGTTCTTGACGTTGTTCTTATCGTAACAGAGTCAGTGACGTAATAGGAGAGAGGTATGAAGGGAGGGGGTTGCAACGACGTTTGTAGGAGGGATGTGGTGGCGGTGGCGGTGTGAGGGCTGTTGTTTTGCTCGGTCTTAATGTTGGCGTCATTGTTGCAGCAGCTGTGTGTGTGTATGTATATGCATTTCCATACATACATGTCTATATATATATATATATATATCATTATATCTATATATTATATATATATATACAATATAATTCTCTAAATATTATATATATATATATATATATATAATATATGCGCAGGAGTGGCTGGTGGCAAGTAGCTTGCTTACCAACACATGGCCCTGGGTTCAGTCCTACTGCGTGGCACCTTGGGCAAGTGTCTTCTATTATTACCTCGGGCCGACCAAAGCCTTGTGAGTGGATTTGGTAGACGGAAACTAAAAGAAGCCCGTCGTTTATATGTATGTATACATAAATGTGTGTGTGTGTTTGTATATGTTTGTGTCTGTGTTTGTCCCACCCCACCCCATCATCCCTTGACAACCGATGTTGATGTGTTTACGTCCCCGTAACTTAGCGGTTCCGTAAAAGAGATTGATAGAATAAGTACTAGGCTTACAAAAAATAAGTCCTGGGGTCGATTTGTTCAACTAAAGGCGCTGCTCTAGCATGGCCGCAGTCAAATGACTGAAACAAATAAAAGAATAAAATAATATAAGAATAGACACACACACACACACACACACACACATACACACACACATATATATACATACATACACACACAGATAGATAGACCGACCTAGCTGTCCATAGTCTCTGCCTACAATTTCTCTATCATCTCCGTCTCAACATCCACCATTTTATCCTATTTCTAACTCCCTGCACACACCACACACACACACACACACACACGGATACACACTGTTACATACGGTCCCCTCCCCCATCTCCACAACAATTATATACCTACATACGCACACACACTCTCCCTCTCTTCGTCTCTCCTCACTTCTCTATTCCTCTCCCCATTCCCCTCCCGTCGTTTCTCTCTCCTCCTCCTTTCCCCATTTTCTCCCTCTCCCTAACTCTCTCCCTTCTTGTCTCACTCTATCCATCCCAGGAACTCCCTCTCTCTCTCTCTGCCTCTCAGTCTCTCTCTGTTCACTTCACTCAGTCTCTCTCTCTCTCTCCTTCATTTTCTATGTCTCTTTCTCTCTCTATCTCTCTTTCTCTCTTTCTCCCTCTCTGCCTCTCTTCCTCTCGACGTTTCCGCTTTCCCTTGTTATCTCCTAGATCGACTCTCGGAACCCACCACCGGCGCCACCGCCTCCTTCACTACCACCACCACTAGCAAAACATCAGCAGCAGCACATACATACACACACATACATGCATACATGCATACACATACA
>NW_021824697.1:35000-38000 GCF_006345805.1 Octopus sinensis | reverse complement strand
GGTTGCTATTTCTACCCTTAAAGAAATCCTGCTTTAATGAAGAACCAGACATCACAAGTTAAACCCTCAGCAATCACCAGTTCCAGCCTTCTGTTAAATACACTGGGGCACTATGAAATGAAGTATCTGTCTCGAGGACACAGGGCACTGCCTAGCCCAGCAATTGAAACTATGCTAAACCCAACTGCCATGGGTCTCCTAGCATATGCATATTTACTGCAAGGCTGCACATCATTACATGTGACACTAAATATAAATATGTGATAGATCTTGCATCACAAAAAACGTTACCAACACACTAAATAAATGAGATATTTTATATATATATAATTATATATATTATTATATATATATAATATCTCATATAAATATATATATATACACACATACACACACATATACATACACATATGTTTGTATGTATGTATAATTATATATAGCAACATTTATTAAATATTTCATCTTTTCTATTTCTGATTGTTACATATTTTTTTATGATGGAGTTTCCACAATGAGAATATTTTATGTCACTTGATGATGATGATTATTATTATTATTATTATTATTATTATTATTATTATTATTATTATTATTATTTTGTTATCATTTTGCTATTTTTCTTAAATAAAACTTCAACGAAATATAAACTGCTTCATTTCTGTTGTTTCAATATTTTTCTTATTTTAAGTTTTAATAATTTACTCACAGAAGTTTGGCATATTTTCACAGAATTCTTATTTAGATAACATCTCACATAAATTCGTTCCATAGAAATCAATCAAGAATCAAAACAGAATGATAGATTTTTCTGGGGTTTTTTTCTTTTTTCTAAAGCACAATTATATCTTCTGTGGTTTAAAACGTCAACAAAAAACCCAACTCTATGATTATTATTATTGTTATTATTATTATTACTATCATCATCATCATCATCATCATCATCATCATCATCATTATTATTAACAGAATGGAGAATTATCTCTTTATTTGCCAGTAGTTTAACCATTCTGTTTTACAAGGAACGCAATTTGTTTTCTCATAGATTTCGTTTTGTTTAAATTAATTTCTTTTGAGTTACTTTCATTCATTGTTTCTTTACCCTTTTTTATTTTGTTTCCATTTTAAAAAAGGAAAATGTTTTTCTTTAAATGTTCGAAGTAAAATACTTTCTCTCAGCAGTTTTTTCCTTTTATGTTTGCATAATTTAATTGCCATGAAATTCACCATTGCCACATTTTAAAACCATTTATTTAATACTTGATAATATATATATATATATTATTATATATATATATATATATATGTATGTATGTGTGTGTATGTATGTATGTATGTAGGTATGTATTATGGAATGCATGTGTGTGCATGTATGAATATATTTTTATGTGAGTGTATAAAAGAAGATATTTTTTTCATTTTCCTTCTTCACTTCCAACAGTCATTAAATCAACTTCTGATTCTTCGTTTCACATTAAACCATTCTAATTGTAAGGTAGATCACTTTATCAAACACTTTCCTTTCTTTCTTTATTTTTTATACATAAAAATAAAATAATTATTCAATATTAATCCTCAAAAATACTTTTTCTTTTCTTTTCTTTTCTCCATTCTTAAACCTGAAAAAGCTACTGTCATGGTGATTTTTCTCAGATTTTTCCTTTAGGTATTTTTTTTTATAGAAATTTTGTTTCTGACAATTGATACACACATTCTCACTCACTCTATCGCAAATGCACACACAAAAACAAATATACACACAAACACATACAAACCCACCAAAAAAAAAAACCCATGAACAATAACGACAATAACCACCTCATAAACTATTCAATTAGAATAGAAAAAAATATGTTTCTGTATTTAAACACATCTTTTGAATAAATTGATCGATTGTAGAGAACCCTCTCCTCATTTTAAAAGACATTAGCTAATATTTGCTGCTTAAATTTACAATCCTCTACAACTGACTGTGTCCAGTACAACTGAACATGGAAAGCTTTGAAGTTACCAAACCAACCACTATTCCTCTGTTAGCTATTAAGACAACCAGCTTTAAGATTTCCTTTAATTCTTTCTGCTTTTTTGTTGCTGCCATAAACTGCCATAAAAGACAGTTTGTTTGTTGGTTTCTTTCTTTGTTTCTCTGTGTTTAATCAATGAAATGATATTCTCACCATTCCAAACTGAAATACGTGCTGCAAAAACAAATTTTATAATTTCATTTATTTCAACAAACTACTTGTGTAATTCTTTCTTCTTTTCATCTCTTCCTCTCCTTCCCCCTCCCTTTCTCTCTCTCTCTCTCTCTCTCTCTCTTCTCTCTCTCTCTCTCTCTCTCTCTCTCTCTCTTTCCCTCTCTTGCTCTTTCGCAGAGGAACAACAAATCTTCCAAAACTGGCTCTCACTTTCTCTCTCCCTCTCCCCTCTCTCTCTTCCCCCCTCTCTCTCTCCCCCTACTCTCTAATTGCATTTTCTTTTCATCTAGAATATAGAAAAGGAAGAATTCTTATGAGAAAACCACAGAAAAAGCCACTATTGACTGATGCCAACCAGATGCAAATAATTATGTTTTCCATTTAACCCCATGTCTCTCTCTCTCTCTTTCCTTCCCTCTCCCTCTCTCTCCCTCTCCCCTCCCTCTTCCAATATTTATCTATCTATTTTCAATAAGTTTTTACCATTGAAGTGTCTTCAAGACATATGCGTAACCTTGCAGATATTCTGCCTTTACATGGCTAGATGTATTACCATTTTTAAAGAGAACCACTCCAAACAACAAAGCAACCCAGACAAAAAAAAGTTGTTTTTTGTTTCTAATTTTGATTTTATTTATTTATTTACATTTATTTATTTATTTCCCTACTGTAACTTGGCTTTTTCTGTCCATGGACAATCCTCCTGGGATGTTTGTTCATCGCTCGGCTGCCTGAAACTAAGTTCAGTTCTATTAACATGGCATTGATTTCTCAGAGCTTCACTCGGCTCAGCCAAACAAGTATT
>NW_021824697.1:22500-30000 GCF_006345805.1 Octopus sinensis | reverse complement strand
ATATATATATATTCGTGTGTGTGTGTGTGTGCATTAATACACAGTATATATTGAAATAAGAACTTCTGTCGCATGTAAAAATGGTATTAAGTTCTGAAGAGTGAATCAATGTCAAATATCTTTGATTGAACTATAAAAAAAAAAAGAAAGATAAAAAGTGAAATACATATGTTTTTTGTTGTTTTGGGAAAGAAAACTAAATTGTCATGCCTGAACTCTGGGTCAGCATCAACAATTGATCTTTGAAATTGTATTTTGTTGCAAAAAATTAATATTTCTAACAAACAATAATTATGAATATAACCATTTCAAAATATAACAAAATTTTTCTTTCAACCTTTCCTTATCCCCCCCCCACTCTCCTTGTTACACTTGTTCACATTTCTACATTATTCAATAATTTATTACATTATCAGATGTGGCTCTAACAACAGCATAAAATGGACCAAATTTTGAAATCTTGACAACTTCAATACCAAGTCCTTGTCCCGTGTAAATTAAATGTAAGCAGTGCTGTGTGGGGATCAGCGTGTCATAGAATAGACCCAACGTTTCCTCTGCCTGTGACTAAAAGAGGTTGAGGTAGGATTTGCACTCTGACCTCGTAGAACTCTCACCAGCAATGATCACCCAAAACAGACCCATAGGCTGGAGGTTTGTCGCCTGAGTGTCATCCACCAGGAGTAATAGGGGACCACAAACAAATAGTGGGTGCAGCAATGCCCTATTATGGCACATGCCCCCACTCTACTACTACTACTACTTAATAATTCTGTTTTAATTAGAAAAATGTGATTCATAGCGCCAAATTGATTCTTTTGCATCTAGAAGATGTTTTCCACTGTTTCAGAAGAATATTTTATTACAGACAAAAAATTAAGAGTCAGTAGAGCACCAGCTAGCATGTCTTGTGGTATTTGTTCTGGTTGTCTGTACGCTAGGTTCAAATCTTGCCAGGGTCAACTCCAACTTTCATCCTTCCAAGATTAATAAAGAAAACACCATTCTAGAACACTGGATTAATAGAATTGATACAATTTTAGAGACATGCCATGTCAATTCTGACACTTTATGTCTTGAGTTCAAATGCAGTCTAGAGATTCAATGTCCACTGATGACCATATCATCACCACTCACACACTGAGAGAAGGGTTGCCATGACAACACATGACAGACTGTGGCACTGGTACTTGTCTGGAATTGGACCTGCCACCACCATTGTTTCAATGCAGTTGTACCATGGGAATTGAAACCACGACTCTCTCTTTATACTCATCAGATTTGTTAATAAATAATCCCAGGATTTCTCAGACCTTGGAACCAAATTTTTATCTCCCTAAATTTTTATCTTTCTGTCTGTGTATTTTAATTTTATCCAATATAATTTGCTGCCAGGGCAAGAAATGTCTGGTCTGTGCAAAACTATGAATATCTGGGAGTAAAATAATCCCCCTATGAGCCAACAAGGGCATTTCCAGTTGACATACTGGAAATAGAAGCAAACCTCTCTTAAATCACAGCTCACTGTCTTAAAATGAAGCACATGCTTATTGAGATGGTGTTGTGTTCCTTGTACATAAGAGATGGTCATGGTAAGAAAGCCTTTGATCTTCAGTCTTGCTGATCTGGTACTAAAAACCAACTGTCCCTTACACCCACCATTACCCTTTATCATTATATATTTCCTTGTCCTAAATATAACAAAATATACAAAATTAGCAGAAAAAAACCCCGTAAAAACTTCCAAATGTTATTTCTTTCTTTGTGTTTTGTTGGGGCATGGGGTATGAAGACTAATCTTATATTTTAATTTTTAATCATTTGATTAAAATTCCCTAAAAAAGAAAAATAGAATATTTCACTAAGAAAAAAAATTATCAAATTCCATCAGAAATGGTTTCATTGAATAGGAAATGTATTTTGGAAAGCGCTCAGCTCGTTTCTGTATCCCAATTAATGGACCAATTAGACGACGTGTTTCTCCTACTATTGATCTAGTTTCTGGCTAATAAGCAAGATTACTTTATTAATGGAATTTCAATTAGACCTACTCTTCTGTCTATTTGCTGAAAATTAATTTAGAAAATTGCAAAGAGGCGAAATAAAGCAAATTTCACTGATTCTATTGAATTTTAATTCTGCTATGGTAAATTCTATAGTTGAGGCTTCATTAGTTACAACAGGCCGATCTTCCTGTTAGCATTGGTCTCATTGCTAAAGTTTTTATTACATTCAATAATTAAATAAAAGACATTCTCCTACAATAAGATTATTTTTTTTTTTAAATATTTCCCAACATGCTTATTTTTAATTTTTTTTCTAAATGTCTTTTTTAATTTAAAAACCATATCTACATTTATATTTTTGTAAATTATTTTTTCGTTGCTTTTCTTAAAGTCTAATTTTACCTAATTTCCAATATTTTTGCATTTTCTATTTACCCATCTTGTAAGACCACCATCATAATTTTTCTTCAGCAATTTTTGTTTCTCTTTTTTTTTCTCTTTTTCAGTTTTATTTGTCTCTCGCATCTAAAATGTTTGTTAATTCATGTGAAATTTTTCTATAGGTGATTTAATTTATATTATTCTTTCAGGCACCATTGCTTTTCATTGAGTGATATTGAAAACTCAGCACTATTGTTGACTATAATAATCTTACCCCAAAGCACAATGACTCGGTATTGTTCCGACATTAAGTGACCTCCCCTTGCTTTTCCTCTCGTTAATTTAAATCATCTTTAGCAGCTTGTACAGTCTGGATACCATTTGGCAAAAGGAGAACTATTTAGCAAACATATGCCCAAAGCAAGAATGTTTCACTATAATAATAGCAGCACCATAATGAAGATTTGACTGGTGGAGATGAGAGAGAATGAGAGAGAGAAAGAGAGAGAGAGGGGGATGGTACTTGCAGACAATACTGGGCATATTTATAGATTTCGTCCTCTATATGATAGTGTAGATAATAATGTAAATTGACATGTAATATTTTTATTAAATATTAATATCCACTTTCTACATTTATTCTTAGAGTCTTGAAATAACGGTCTTTCATTGGAAAAGAAAGCTGAAATGTAATCTTCAAATTGCAATATTAACAAATTCTTTATTAAATAATAGACAAAGAAAATAAATAAAATCATGGGAAAAAAAACCCTTAAAATAGAAAAACACAGGAACTGATACAACAACAACAACAATCCTAACAACAACAACGTCTCATGGATATTCAAAACTGAAACATTATCAAAAATAAAACACGAGAAAATCCAATAAAACTCCCCCACCCCCAAAATAGATATCTTTTCTCAGAGAATTCTTCATTGTTTTACATGAAGCAAGTTATAAATATGGTAATCAATTCCTTCTAATGTCTCAGGAGCTACCATTCCTCAATTTAGCATCAGGTTATTTTTTTTGTTCTCCCCATTTTCATGTCAAAAATAATCACAATTCACCTTTTTCTTATCAATCAGAAGCTTTCATGCCTTTTTCTCACCTGAAATATTATAAAATTTTACCTGCATTTTTCATTTCGTTTGCAAAGTAAGAACCACACCAATGGAGGTGCCCCAGTATGGTCACAACCTCTGACTGAAATGAATAGGAGTTAAAGTAAAATGGATCAATTAATGATTATTAATTGATCCATTTTACTTTAACTCCTATTCATTTCAGTCAGAGGTTGTGACCATACTGGGGCACCTCCATTGGTGTGGTTCTTACTTTATTTCATTTCCTTTCTTCAGCTCTCTCTCTCCCTCTCTCCCTCTCCCTTTCTCTCTCTCTCTCACTTCATGTTTATTTCCAGTGAGTGAGGAAGTCCTTAGTTACGTTTCTGGCTTTGATGTGGGTTCAGCTGGTTTCACAGATAAAAATTTGGATGTGTTATTGTGAACACGTCCACATCTATGGTTTGTAGATCTCTGGCAAAGCATTGAAAATCTGTAGACCCTTGAACCCTAAACTGTTACAGTATTGAATCCTTCCTCAAGATGAAGAAGATCGGACTTTAGATACAATGCATTAGCATATCTAGTTTGAGGGTTGCTACAGCTGTTACTATATAATATATATATATATATATATAATATATATATATATATATATATATATATACAGTGAACTACATATATAATCATCATCATCATCATAAACGATGATGATGATGATGATGATATATGTAGTTCACTGTATGTATATGTGTGTAGTTGTAGAGCAGGAATTAAATTTATATAAACCACTCATATATATATACATACATACATACATACATACATACATACATACATACATACATACATACATACATCGAGGCCTTGAATAACGCGTTCGACTTCGTTCCGAGTGATGACCAATCTAGGCATTGGAGGTAGCGATCTATCAAATGGAGGGGGTTCACGACCATCATCTTGTTTGAAAATTGTTGAAAAAGACTTGGCAAATAACTGACTCTGCTGATAAGGGTCCTCAATCGATATGCCTGTTGAGTCTACCAACGTTGCAATTTGGTTGTTCAAGCGGGAATTCCGTTGGTCATGGGCGAAGAAGGTTTTTGGATTGCGACTGGTGTTTGCCGTGATTCTGTATTCATATCTGAAGCGTTCTTCCTTTTCAATTTTTACGGCTCGGTCTCGTTGAGTTTTGTACACCTCAAAAGCTGCAGTCGAATCTAGATTTTTGAATTCAGCCCAAGCAATATCACTGAGTCGAAGTTCTCGTTTAACCTTCTTTGTCACCCAGGGCTTGTGTTTCTTCTTCCTGGGAAGCCCAACGGGAACTGCTTGGTCAGTCAACCAGATTACATATGCTTTGAGGGACGACCATAGTTCGTCAACTGAGGACATCATCAGGGATCGCCATATATATATATGTATATGTATATATATATATATATATATATATATATATATATATATATATATATATATATATGTATATGTATGTATGTATGTATGTATGTATGTATGTATGTATGTGTGTGGTGTGTGTGTGTGTATGTATGTATGTATGTATGTATGTATGTATGCATGCATGTATGTATGTGCATGCTACCTATATAGATAAATCATTGTCATCATCATCATCATCATAATCAACATCTTTTCATAATCACTTTAAAGTGCTTTTATCCTCGCTTGCAAGAGACAGTTTTTGTATGAACAGTGACTTTGTTGAGAGTCAGTACACAAATGACAAGACAAGAAGACACAATTAAGATGTAAGCACTCACACACACACACAAGCATAACGATAGAAAAATAGATATACAAATAGAGAAACGAAACTGTAAAACTGCTACGATATTAAGCTATTGATGAAGTTTACAACAGCCAAATAGCAATTCTGATAAATCTATCGCATTATATTCTAGATTTATACACACACACAAGCATACACACTTCTCTTTCTTTCTCACTCTCTCTCTCTCTCTCTCTCTCTGTACACACACGCACACACATACACGTGCACACACACACACACACACAACACACACACACACACACACATATATACATCCAGTTAAAAGAAGAAAAGGAAATTAACAATTCAGCAGAGTCTGCTAAAATGAATTGATAGGTCCACATATAACATCTCAAAATGCATCTGTTTCTGTCTCTGATGAAATAATACTCATGTCACATAGATGCAAATTTAATTTACAAATTTGTAACTAAATTATTGAGTATTAATTGAAACGGCTGTAAGAAGCAAAGATGACCAATTTTTTAATAATAAATAATTATTAACTTCCTTATCTCCATTTTCTTTTCTTCTTTTAACCGGATATAAGCTTATGCTCTATATACCCCTATTGTTTTAAAGGAATTTCGTTCCCTAAAAATACTAGGTATTGAACCAATATTTCCTTGGATGCAACCATCCCTTCATGAGGTTAACATATCCTCTAATTATATATATATATATAATATATATATATATATATATATATATATGCACAAGTATGTTAATGCAAACAGGAAAAGTTGAACTCAAAATATGCGTGTATGTATATTTTACTTCTGCTAAATATTAATAAAAATATGTATGTATGTATGTATGTATACTAATATATATATTCTAAATAAAGAGATTATATATTTTTCTTTCTCAGTGTGTGTGTGTGTGTGTGTGTGTGTGTGTGTAATTGACCAATGAAATGAAGGATAAAAGCAAAGTAATTCCAAACCATTGAAATTTTGTCCAAATATCTCAAAAAAACCCCACAGAAAAACAAGCAGACAAATAAACCAAATGTTGTCCTATCTGAAATCTTCAGCCCTTCCTTGTAACCATTATGGGGAGATATTAGTGGCACCAGTGGGTAGTGTAGGGGAAGGGGTGGACAGGGTGGGGGATGGCGGTTATAGATGCTTAGTCAGTGATAATGGCCAGAATATTGGCAATAATGGCTTGGGTAAAGGAACATTATGGAATTATGGTTAAAGGAAATGTTCAATGAAGTTTCTCTTCATTCCATAGTTGACTGCCACCATTCACACCATTGACGACAATAAAGATTTTAAGCACCATTCCCTTCATTCTGCCAAAAATAATCTAACATTACCCCTCCTCCATATCCCATCCCCATGCACACACTCATTGTGTTGTGTCTTTATTCTTTAATCAAAAGAATGCAGGTGTTGAGTGACATCAGCAAAATGTAGCCATTTTTAGCATTTCAACGTCAATTAGAGAGAAGACGGAATTATATATAGGTGTGTGTTGTGAGGGGGTGTACTGTACATATATATATTTGAGTGTATATTCAGCTGTGTGTGTGTGGATGAACATCCAGCCTTAGAAGATCTCCTGCAACAAATTTCATCTGATCTATGCAAGAATGGAAAAGCGAACATCCAATGATGATGATGGTGATGATATATGTGTGTGTGTATACATATATAGCCATGTATATGTAGACATATATATGTGAGTATATATATATAGACATGCACACACACACACACACACATATATATATATAACAGGTATGAATGGTATATATATCTGAACCCCTCCTCCACCCCTTACTCATGTCTACCTCTGTTGTTTCCCATCACACCCTCCCCAACTCCACCCCAAATAACTTTGCTGCTTATACCATATTTTTCCCCTTTCCACCCTGGTTCTTCAAATCCCCTCCTTGGTCACCTGAGTAAACGTGAACAGCTTTGGTCACTGAGTCCAAGGCATTATTATCAACAGTGGTCTTCGTTGCACAAACCAACATTTATAAAATTGTGAAAAAGGCCAAGAGTGTGTTAACATCAGACAGTAACACCTTCCTCAGCTGCTCCCCAACAGTTATTTGCTTAAAGCTATAAATGGCTATGGCACATCTACACTTATGATTTGCCTCTCACATCTGGAATGCCACTTTTTTGTCCAGGAGCTGTCCAAAGATGTGCAACCAAATGAATAACATCTGTCTGTCACCATTTCTTGAGCATATCACTTCTCTGGATATCAACACACAACAGTTTCAATATCTTGT
>NW_021824697.1:12500-20000 GCF_006345805.1 Octopus sinensis | reverse complement strand
CAGGAACAAACATTTGATAGGTTGAGGAGTAGGAGGAGGAGGAGTAGGATAGCCAGGAGGAGGAGGAGGTAAAAGGAGGGGAGAATGAAAGAGTTTCTAACAGGGAGCAGCAGTAGTAGTAGCAGCAGCAGCAATAGTAGCGGTAGCAGCGGCAGTAACGGCAGTAGCAGCCTCCATGAAACATCTGTTCTGCTAGAAATGGTAAAAGGCATGCTGCTTGCTTTAACTTCATCTCTCACTGGATTCAGATTAATTTTCAACTCTCTGCAGTTTTATATCTTTTTACGATATTGTTTTCATTAAATTTTTCCTTACCGTCATTTTTATTTTTATTAAGGATTTTTGGTGATGATTTTTGTGTGTGTTTTTTTATGTCAATTAATTCTATTTTCATTTTTTTAAATCTTTTTGTTTTTAGTTTGTTTTTTTAATATTTACAAAAATACAAGTCTAACATTTATTGCAGTGGTTCCTTCGAGTAAATTAATATTTTTCATGTTTGTTTTTCCTTTCTAACTTGTTATTTGTTTATTCATTTATTTATTTATTTATTTATCATTATTATTATTATTATTTTGTTTTTGGTAAATGCAGCACAAATGAAGATTAACAAGAGCAAATGTTTTGCTATGAGATATGAGTTTTTTGAAACAAAGATAAAAATGTTTATAATTAGTTTATTTAAGCAAAAGTAAGCAAAAAAAAACATAAAACAAAACCAATAATTTTTAAAAAAGAAGACAGAGAGAAAGAGAGGATAGAATGAAAGAAGAAAAAGAAATCCTTTTGTTAATGCATTTCTTTTTAATTTGCGGTTTATGGCAAGAAATAGATGTGCGTCAAACAGTTGTCGGCTCAGCTTCAGTTCAATAAATAATCATTGTTACTGATTAGTGAAAATATAAAAAAATATTTAATAAATGGAGAAGTGCATGGCAAGTCTGCTATTTTAATATATATTCCTTACAAACTTGAAAGTTTAAAGATTAGGAATTATTCCGAACCAACATGTTTTCAAAGCTAGAAAGAATAAAGAAAGGAAGTTTGTTCAAAGCTAATATTTACAATTTTAGCCTTATGGTCTTTTGAAGTTGTGTAAAAGGGTTGATCTGAGCCATATTGGTGAATTTATGTGCTACACGGAACATGAGTAAACATATCAGATAAGGGGTAATAATTAAACCAAACAACTTAGATTGTTTCCATGAAAAATTGAGCAAATTCAGTAGCAGGCTGCAATAAGCAAGTGGAATTATTGTTGTTCAAACTAACACAATGTATATATATATGTATATATATATATATATATATACACACACACACACTCTCTCTTCCTCTCTCTCTCTCTTTCTCTTCAAACTAATGCAATATACACCCTCGCCTCATTGAAAAAAATAGAATTATGAACAAGAGCATTTTTATGCTTTTTTTATATATATATATATAAATTGTTTTGATTTGATTTTTGTCTTGTTTTTTTCTGTTTGGAAATTATTTGACCATTTTCCACTAGTCAGTTGCAATATTATAGATTGGGCACCACATTGCTTTTGTGTCGAGTTTTATTGCTGATAAAAATATATTAAAAAATAACTTTGATATATTTTATGTTCTTCAGCAGATTTCATTTCATTCTTGAAAAACTCTGCATTTATTAGCCAATATTTATTGGCAATAACAGTTGAATAGAGATTTTGTTTTATGCCTTCTGATATAAGACTCAGGATAAAAAGAATTTTGTAGTTCTACGGCATTCTCAGAGAAATAAAGAATTTAATTTTTTTTTCATCTTATTCAAGAGAATAAATTGACAGAGTTCATAAAAAATCAGTTGTCTTCCAGCAGACTTTACAAATGGAACTCTCTCAAAGGTGGTTTCAATTATGAAGAATTACTTCAATTTCAAGTTTATCACATCACCAGGATTAAAGAAAATCCTGGCAGGAAAGAGAATAATGTAAATATTTCTTCTCCAGCACAATAACATTATTGGCAATGGACTTGTATTGTACAAGTATATTCCAGTGTAGGTCTATTAAAAAGAGCAGGGGGCAGTTCAAAGGCATTGCCGTTTATCGAAAGATTCTATCCATATTTACTTTGTGATCTTATTCATCGAAAAGATGAAAAGTAAATTTGGTTTTTATTTTTACTCGGTTTAGTGAAAGGAGTAAATGAATAGATCACAAATGATGTAGGTAAAGAATAAAAGAAATGAAATTTCTATATTAAAAAAAAATATCTTTTATTTTATTTATACACTGGACATTTTTGCTTTGTTTTTGTTCCTTACTGAACTATTTATTTTTTTTTTATCTTTTATTTTATTTACAATTTTTGACATAATGCTATCCAATAATATTTTGTATTTTTCCTCCCCAATGCAGGAAGCTTCCTGGCTCGCAGAATCCTTGGAAATAGTTTTGGAGATTTAAATGTCTTAGTTTTACTAGCATTGTCAGTAGAATTTTTGATGTGTTTATTTGAAATAATTTCCACTCTAGCAACATGTTTTGTATGACTTTGATTTTTTCTTTACAGCTGCCCTTTATGGGGGTTTCAAACTGCCCTTTATAGCCATTACTCTTTCAATGCTTACCCACAGCAAATCTTTCAAAGTTTTGAGCTCATTGTTTGCTTATTGTTTTTTGTGCCCCCCCCCCTTCACCGCATCGTTTTTCCTGAAAATAACTTTGGTGCCAATTTTGATAAAGGACATTTGATGATGGTGGAATGTGATAGATGAGACAAGATTTTTTTGAATTGGATCTTTTATGTCTCCAGCTGCTAGGAACATAAAGTTATTGAAATTGCCATCAACTCCTGAGTTGGTGTGAAAAACAGGATCAAATAGATTGCTGTTAGTTTGAAGGGTTTGTTCAGTTGTTGAAATTTTTGAGTTAATGTTGGCTTCTCTGGATCTGAAAAAGATGAAGAGGAAATGACAAAGTTGGTTGGGAATAAAAATTGCTAAAAATATTACAATATAAATATTCATTCACAATTCTTCATCAGAAAATATGTGTGTATTTGAGTATGTATATATATGTATACACACACACACACCACACACACACACACACACACACATATCTTGTCGATGATATTGACAACATATTTTAATAATAATAATATATGTGTTGTTGAAAATCTATATAATACATATTTTTGATAATGTTGTTGATAGATGTGGATGAAGAGATTAAATTTCTACAACACATGAACTCTAACTCTGCTCGTACAATCTCTAATGGCCAGAAGACATGAAACAATGCTTTGTTGAAGAATAACTGGTAACAAGGGACATATTAACGTTTGCTGTAAAAACAAGCAAATGTTTGAATTTGAAAACATGTCCAATGCCTGCCACTGTAATAAAACAACGATAAATTGATATAGAGCTAAATATAAATATGATATAGAACTAAATATGGGAAATATTTATTGATTTGTTAAAGAGAAACCCATGAAAGTCCAAAAAGATTTCCATATAATTTTAAATGAGGTTTGATTTAACGTTAAATATCATTTCAAATTATATTTCAGCCTAATGAATTATTTGCTGCAGATTTCCTAATTATGCCAACACGGAGAATTTGCCAAATCCTTTAATTAATCTACTATTTATTTTTAAAAGTTGTCTTTTAATGTCTTCAGGCATTTCCAGAAGAAGTGTAGAAAATAAATCGAAAAATATGAATCATTTTCTCCCCTAGTAATCCATGTTTACTTTTAACATTGCATTTTTCAATTGAGTTTTAGCAAATATTTGTTTCATTGTCAAGGAATATCATTTATTTCCATTATTCTCAGCCATTCTAAACAACCTTTAGGGATAGAATTTCTCACAGATGTAAAAGTAAACAATATACACCCCTCCACACCACTTCCATTTATTCAATAATCTATAAAAAGTAGAAATTAACTTTTTTAACTTTCTTTTTTTTTGATTTTTGATTTTTCTACATTTGGCAGTTGCTTTAGTCATCTGTAGTCTCCAAACTTACAATAATACTTATAATAATTTGTAATAATTAAAATCCAGTGAGATTTTAATGAAAATTCATTAGATACTTCAATTATGATATAGAGACATTTATTATAAACTCGAAATGACTAGAATTGAAAACTTATTCTTTTTAGAATATGGTTAGAATTTTAAACCAAGATATTTCCTTCAGGTGCTGGAAAGGCATAATTGCGAGACTGGCAAATAAAATGTCTTGTAGTTATTCAGGGTTTATTAGATCCTGAATTCAAAAACCCAGAAGGCCAACTTTAACTTTTGTCCTTCGAGTGTTGATAATAATAACCTGGGGCGGTGGATCAAGAATATTTATTCTGGCTGTTTACATTTACAGTCTGTCTGTGACAACACTGGTGCAAAACTGTATAAGTCCTCGCCCTTCATTAAGACAACATCAGTTGAATGGAGAATAGAAACTTGTTGCAAGAAAAACTACAAGGTTTCCAAATAAACCTTGCCTAGACTTGCCTCTTGGAGAAGAACTCCCCGGGTAAAAATACCTAATCAACCCTTCACTAACTTAACAATATATATAAGGATATGGATTTGCCCTGGAATTTCTGTTATAGTAACTGTGTTTTGGGGTTCCTCTTTTTGTGTAGGAACCATCATGCACACACATGCAGACACACCATTCATACAAACCACACACACCATGTATATGCACATACACACATACATAAGCACATCCATAAATACACAAGGCAAGCACATACCACACATACACACACAGAGGAATATATATATATATATATATATACATACAGAAGATTACATATGTACATGCATACACACACACACACATACATACATACATACATACATACATACATACATACATACATTTTCAGCTGATATAAGCATGCAATTTGGCAAAAAGAAATGTTCATATATGGTTATAGAATGAGGAAAGTCAGTCCCTCAAACCCAAAACCTGTGCATCAATGGTCTCTCTATCTCCCCCATTCCACACAAAGAATATTACAAGTGCCTAGGCATAGACGAAAATGTATCATATGAAGGCACTGTGAATAAAGATAGAGTGACCCGAGAATGTCACACCAGACTTAGGAAAATATGGCAGTCGGAACTCTCCTCTTACAACAAAACAATATCCCACAATGCATTTGCAGTACCAGTGCTGATCCCAACATTTGGGATACTTTATTGGTCTGTAGAAGAAATCCACTCCATAGATAACTACAAAATCTTGACAACAACTGGGAACTTCCACAGAAACAGTGATGTTGACAGGCTCTATCGAAGAAGAAATGAAGGTGGCAGAGGCCTGAGATCAGTGCAAACGGCCTTCGAATGCCGTATGGTCTCACTCAGGCGGCACTTGCTGAACAACAGCAGCAAAAATAAATATATAGTTTCAGTGCTGAAAAATGAAGTGAGCAACATTGTACGATTTGGCAGTGAATTCCTCAAGAAACACTCTCTTCCTGATGATCGCCTATGCAGCCCCAAAACAGCTGGGCTCTCTTACCTCAGAGAAGACCTGGAGTGAAAGCACTCAACATACAAAAAGAAGACCATGCATGGGTATGTTGCCCGAAAGCTTGAAGAAGACAGTAGAATTGACACAAAGTGCAGCCTCTCTTGGGCACAAGACCACTACATCACACTTTGAAGGCTATTCATTTGCAATCCAGGAACAGGAGATTGCTACAAAGTACCTGGTGAACAAGAGAGACAGTGATGCTCTTATAATCCCAAGGTACAACTGTATGTGTAGGCTATGTCATGTTTCTGTGGAAGACATTACGCATGTGATTAGCAGCTGTCCTAAAATGTCGTCATGGTACTACCTCCCTATGCGACACAATATTGTTGCTAAAACAATTTACAATTCCATACGCAAAAAGAAACTGTCTTGAAATAAACTTAGAAAATCCTTCTGTTATGGAATACATTCATAAACACCAACTCAAGGAACACTGGCGGAATATTCCCATCAAAGCTTCTGTCAAATGTAAACATAACAGGCCGGATATTGTTGTTTGAGACAGAGGGCCAAAGGTATGTGCCATCATAGAGGTCAGCTGCCTTGTAGATATAAATATCTCTTTGAAAATCAATGTAAAAGAGGATGTCTATGGACAACTGCTTCGAAACCTCCAGCTTCTATATCGAGACTACGAATTCATATTCATACCAATAATAATTGGAGCACTGGGTTTTGTTAGTAAATGCTTAAAGGAGAATCTGGATAAACTGAGATTTTCAGAAAGGGGAATCCACCGGTTAATCCGTACATTACAAGTGTAATCCGTGAGTGGAACAGTAAAAATATGCAAGAGTTTTCTCAAGTTCCAAATGTGAATTTGTCTATGTTAACTACATCCCAAAGATGAAGCCTTCTATTTTTGTTGGAAACCGGCTCTCTCCTCAGTGGAAGATTTATAATAATTAAAAAAAAAGAGACATACATACATACATACGCAAGCACACTGGTATGCACATATTTGTATGCAACAAGATCTCAGACCAACAAAGACAGCTTCCATAATGGATGAAGAGAGAAGTCATTGAAAAGGTTACAAATAACAACAAAAGAGCTTTGACATAAAAAAAGAAAAACTTACTGTTTAACAAACAATTGGATATTTAACAAATCGACTAACAATAAAGAAGGAGTGGAATTGAACCAGTGCGTGTGTTAATAATATTGGCATAGTGATCTTCCCTAAGACACAACCACAAACACACACACACACACGAGTGAGTGAGTGCATGGTGTTAGTGGTGGGTATGAGAGAGGGTTTAGGAGGTTAGGGTGGTAAATATGATGTGGTAGTGATTTGGGGAAAGAAAGGCGCAAGGTGTTGGGAATAGACCTGAGTTAGACTGCTTGGATTTTTTGTATGATTAGGACTGGGATGCGTGTAAAGTTTTATAAACTAAAGTGCTTTATATGTGGGCCAAATGTGAATGTTTCTTCCTTGATGTGGTGTGTATTTGCAGGAAAGATTAATATATTTAACTTCTTTGCTAAACAAGGGTTACATCTGTTGCCTTACCTATTGTATTTGGGGTTTTTAATAATAATTCACCAATTTGGAGGTAAAATGACAAGCTCGTGATACTTCAAAATCATATAAACTCAGAAAGAGATGAAGCATTATGCTTGCTTCTATCTCTAAATGATTAAAGCTATACAATGAACACATACTGTTAAGTCCAATACAACTCCTTGTCATGCCATCTAAATCAAAGATATCGGTTCTGTATATTGTTAAAGATATCAGCTCTATACCAGTTCCTTCCCAATCCACTTTTATGTTCAAAGGACAGTTTTCAAGGAACCTGAAATCACATGTTCATAGTAGAGCATTGCTTGAGTTAATCTTTTTTTTTTATTGTGGTTGAAGGTTTGTTAACCTGTGATTAGAAGGCAACTATAGATATCTTTGACTGTATTTCTATTGAATATTTTGATATTCATGTGAGCATCAGTTAGTGTGAGA
>NW_021824697.1:0-10000 GCF_006345805.1 Octopus sinensis | reverse complement strand
AATTGAATGTTCAAATATTGATAACTATTCTTCCTTTTGTCATACTTTTGCTCTATTATTTTTTTTTCTTTTTCTTTATCTTGTTGTAGGAAAAGAATACGAAAGGATCCTAGCTGATGAGTTCAAAATATTTGGTTATCCATCCACTATAGGTAGGAAAACGCTTTCACTTTTGGCAATATCTGAAAAATATTATCATTGTTTTGTCTAAATACATTTTTTTTACCTTTGTAATACATACTTACATAAGCATGTATCGTTTAGCATCCACTTTCCATGCTAGCATGGGTTATATATATATATATATATATATATATGTATGTATGTATGTATGTATGTATGTATATTCTGAATACATTTTGTTTGAGTTTTATAATATTTACAAATTGATTGGTAAATACACTTAAAAAGCATTTAGTAATCAGTTAAATACATCTTAAATTCATTGAAGAATCTGGTAAGGAATGAATTGTTTGCAGACCTGAACAAATATTGGGAATGTTTTAAAGAGAAATGAATAGGTTTAAGATTAAAGATTACTATAAAACTCCATGTATAATGCTTACTTTTTAGCTTTCATATTAGGGAATATATAATATTTGAGGTGTGTATCATAGATGATATTAGAGATGTGTGTATAACACAAGATATTATCAGATATATAATACATGGTATTAGAAATATGCATAAGACAAGCAATTGAATTGATACGTATTTCCCATGCATTTCTATTGAGAAAAACAACTGTAATTGATATCATTTATAAACTATTTTTATTATATATCAATGTATTTTATTTAGAATGAAATCATATATATATATATATATATAAAAGTGTAGTAGAATATCTACTATTGTGGCAGTTGTACAACACTGAGTGGTGTAATTGGTAGAGCAATATGCAAGAATATTAGAGTAACTTTGTTACTTAAACTCTTAAGATAGTAAGAGAGAGCGGTAGAAAACAAAAAGTAATTTGCAGCAAATACATGCATACATGTGTGTGTGTGTGTGTGTGTGTGTGTGTTAAAATACTGGAAAATTTGCTATATTTTTAATTCCCTGTTACACATGTTTCATTAGAGTGTAGGAAATATATTATGAATAGAAACTGTAATAGTAGTATTAATATAATAAATATAATAAAACCATAATAGGTGTAGGAAACATGGATTGGATCTCCTCTCAGACTCAACAAAACTCCAAAAGCAATGCAGTTCTACTCGGAAGAAATTGCCATTTATGGTTTGTAGAGTTTACTGGGAGTATATTGAGAGATAAAGAGGATGAAAAAGATATGTATACACACACACACACACACACGCACACACGTGTGTGTGCATATAGCTGTGTATGCATATAGCTGTGAATGAGTGTGAATTAATTCAAACCCTTTTTTGACAGCAAATATATATTTTCATATTCATCATCAACAACAACAATGACGATGATGACGAAGATGCTGATGATGGTTTCAATTGATAATTAAAGATTATTCTGTAAGCGAGACCAATGGATGGTTAAATTGAGAAAGTCACCCTCCTTGGAAACTGTCAAAATAGTTATTAAGAATAAGAAGGAGAAAACAGCATGAAGACCATGGTCTTAAATTCATTGGAATCTTATTTACCATTATTTACAAGACACCAGTTATTATTACAAAAGCAATAACACCACTCCTCTGTGTGTGTGTGTGTGTGTGTGTGTGTGTGTGTGTGTGTGTGTGTGTGTGTGTGTGTGTGTGTGTGTGTGTGTGCATGTATGTGTGTGCGTGTGTGTATATGTGTGTATGTGTGACAATCTGCCATAATAACTTGAGGTAATAAACTTATTACAATTATTATTCTCTGCCACAGTTTGTGGTGATGTGTGTGTGTGTGGGGGGCAACTTGCAGCCAAAATAAAGAAGATTATAAAGAACCAGGCACAACTCTATGGAAATAAGTAAATCTTGTTTGTTCTCCATTTCAGTTTTAATATGTTCTTGGGCTCTGGAAATTGGTTGAGAAATAAAAAGAAGAAGCGTTAAAACCACTATATTATCATTTCCAAGACTCTCGTGTGTGTGTGTGTGTGTGTCTGAGACACACATGTTCAGATTATTGGTGAAACTATGAATGATAAGCAGGGCTCCTTTATTCTTTTTGTTAAAAAAACCAAAAAAACAGAGGAAAAATGCATAAGCATAAAACATCACAGTAACATATATATATATATATGAGTGCATACACACACACACACACACACATGCTAATAAAAAAAACATACAAAACCTTATTGGTATTTTTAGGCTTTCTATAATATATGCCTGCATTTCCAAGACAGAAGTTGCTTTTAAGCCAAACTGATTGATCTTCCGCATTTAATGGTTCTTGTTAAATATAAGAGCAGCAAGTGGAAACATTCATGAAGCCCAAAACTTTTGGTTACATGTGAAGACTTCTGGCACAGAATATGGCTAACAAAAGACGACGATGACGATTTAATGTATAGATAAATGCTTTCCTGTAAAGATGGGTGTTAGAGGATTTGGGAGAACTGGGATTCATTCCATAGTCAGAAGTCTAAGATTAACTGCAAAAGAGCAAAAAAATGTTGCCAGAAAATTGTTGGAAGCCACTGAGAAAGCAAGGAATTACGTCTGGCTCAAGAGAGATGATGAGTGGTGCAGAGAGAACAAGCAGTGAGGATGGTAGAAACATCTGGCCCAGAGTCACAAAGTTTGTGTTGTTGTATGGGAGTTTTGTCAGTTATATCAATGGATGGGTCTGGGTAGTTCTGATGTGGCATTGGAAGGGACCAAAACACCTACAGAGCTACTTCACTGCCTGATGAGATATTGACTCCAGCTTTCAGAGATGGAGCATAGCCACATCTTCAGTGCACAAGTGTTTTCTCAAAAAAAAATTGAGATATGCATATGTATGCATGTATGTGTGTCAGCAAATATAAAACAATGATGATGATGATGAAGATGCCCCATAAGTTAGCAGTTCAACAAAAGAGACCAATAGAATAAATATTAGGCTTACAAATAACAAGTCTTGGGGGTCAATTTCTTCAATCAAAAGCCCTTTAAGACAGTGCTCCAGAATGGCTGCAGTAAAATGACAGAAACAAGTAAAAGAAAAAAATAAAAGATATTTGGTGTGTGTGTGTGTGTGTGTGTACTAACTCCTTTAATTATTCCTTCCTCATACACTACACAACATTTCCAGGTAATTTACACTGAAATATATTATATACACCCACTCAAAAATATACAAGCTGGTTTTACTGAATGATGTTTTCCCATCTCTCTCTGAGCAGAGAAAGCAGAGCATGAGGTATCAAGTTTTCTGCTGTCCTGTCATCTTGAACCTCAGCCGGCTGGACTACTCTTTGCCTCTACGTACCATTGGTTCCTGTCGTTGATGTCCTCAGACTTTTCTCTTCTGCAAACTAATAAAAACAGTTTCTATTTATCCAAACAATTAGTTAATTATCCCTGTTGTCATCACTTGGACTATTATGCAAATTAGATTGATAAGCTTAGTTTTGAACTAGTTTGTGTACACTCTAAATAGCCATCAGTTACTGATATCTCTGTGAACAGAAGATGGCTGTCTTTTCCTGATGAAGGTCTGTGAAGACTAGAAACTAGAAGCAAATTAATCTTATGTCAACAGATGAAACACTTTGTATACTTTTACAGCGGTTTACTGTCTTTCATAACTGTGTCTCTTATTGAGCAGTATGGAGTCTTACAAACAAACACTTGCATTAACACACCAACTCACTCGTACACTTACATAAAACATGCCATACATATATACTTACATAGATACATATGCTGTAGTGTACCTGTGCTCTGTATACAGCAATTTCTTTCATATATATATATATATATATAGATAGATATGATCCTCATCATCATCACCAAGGCCCTTTTCCATGTTAAGAAAGGGTCAGACAGAATTTATTGAGGCACAATTTATACAGGTGGATGCTCTTCCTGTCACCAACCTCCACCTGTTTCCAAGCAACAGAATATTTCCCCATGACCAAGCATGTTTCCATGGAAGACTGTATGATGGTGACACTCGTTTACAACTATCCCAGGATGTCAAGGCCAAGTGATACAAACATGCAAATATGCATGCACATGTGTGTGCATGCATGTGCATGCATGTGTATGTGTGCATGTGTGTATATGTGTGTGTGTGTGTGTGTTTGTGTGTGTCTCTCTTTTTCATGACATCGTTTGAGAGCTGTAAATGAGAGCCACCATTATATAAGTGGTGTCCTTCATTTCCAGTCTTCCAATAAACATGTCTGGTCATGGAGAAATATTACCTTACATGGAAATGGATGAATGCATCTGGCCATGGAGAATCTGCTTCACGAAATACTATGAAACCCAAGCAAGCATGGCAAGGTGGACAATCAAATGATGAAAATCACGATGATGATGATGATATATATTCATATGTGATTACATATGCATATATGCATATATATATACATATATATATGAATATATGCATATATATATGTGTGTGTGTGTGTGTGTGTGTGTGTGTATGAATATATGCATATGTATATATATATATATATATATATATATATGCACATATATATGTATATACATATATGTGTGTATGTATTTGTGTGCGTATATGCAAGTCTATAAGCATCTCTAAATACATGAGGACAGACGTGCACGCACACACATACACACAATAAGATTATTCGCTCACCAACCAAACACTAACAGCATTTCTCTCCCCAAATATTAAAAGACATTTCATTTCCCTTCCTCCATCAATCACCAACAGCCAGCCAAGTGACAGTAGCCATGTTGTTGGGAATTCATTCAGCTGTTTATAGTAATGACACTCCTTTAAGATTCAGCAATGAATCACTCTGTCTCTCTCTTCACACAACGTCTACTTGTTAATGTGGCTTATAGCCTCTTGCTCTCTGTTTAAATGTCTCCCAGCTATCGGCTTGATGTTACGGGTTCAAAATCTTTAATTACACATCCAGGGGTTCTGAAACATATATGTGTGTGTGTGTGTGTGTGTGAGTGTGTGTGTGTGTGTGTGTGCCTAACATGTATCTCATATATACATTATATATATATATATATATTATATATATGTGGTGTGTGTGAATATGTATATATATATATATACATAATATATATATATACATATATTATATATACATATTATATATATTATATATATATAGATATGTATATATATATATGTGTGTGTGTATATTATATATATAATATATATATATATATTATATATATATATATATATAGTATATATGTATAGTATATAATATTGTATATATATATATGTATATATATTATATATAATATATGTATATATATATATATATGTATATATATATATATATGTATATATATATATGTATATATATTATAATGTATATATATATATATTAATGTATGTATATATATATATATATATATGTTATATATAATATAATATATATGTATATATATATATATATGTATAATATATATATATATATATGTATATATATATATATATATATATATGTATATATATATATATATGTATATATATATATATATATATATGTAATATATATATATGTATATATAATATATAATATATAGTATATATAATATATATATATGCTAAATATATATATATATATATATTACATATATATATATATATATATACATATATATATATATACATATATATATATATATATATACATATATATATATATATACATATATATATATATATATATACATATATATATATATATATATATATATATATACATATATATATATATATATATATACATATATATATATATATATGTATATATATATATATATATATGTATATATATATATATGTATATATATATATATATATCCCTGGTCTGGTGGTACGTAAAAAGCACTATCCGACTCGTGGCCGATGCCAGCACCGCCTCGACTGGCTTCCGTGCCGGTGGCACATAAAATACACCAATCTGACCGTGGCCGTTGCCAGCCCCGCCTGGCACCTGTGCAGGTGGCACGTAAAAAGCACCCACTACACTCACGGAGTGGTTGGCGTTAGGAAGGGCATCCAGCTGTAGAAACATTGCCAAATTAGACTGGAGCCTGGTGCAGCCTTCTGGCTTCCCAGAACCCCGGTCGAACCGTCCAACCCATGCTAGCATGGAGAACGGACGTTAAACGACGATGATGATGATGATATATATAATATATATATATATATATATATATAAACTTTCTTGGAGAACAGAAAAGAAATGAAACGACGCGAGGGCGCTCAGTCATGCAATAAATTAATAAACAAAATATATGCATACATACATACATATATGTACGTACCTAGATCTACATGTACATATATATACATGCATATATAAATATATATACGTGAGTACAGGACACCACAAATAGACGTAAAACTCAACGAGAAACGAAAAAGTAAAAACAAGCATGGAACGGACCAATTTTTTTAACAACGAAAAAACAGAGTACAAGACAAACAATACAAGGAAAATTCCCCTTCATCAGCTGTCCCTAGTTCGACTCCATGCGTGTTTTGAAGGTAAGGACAGAACACGACTCATCGAACTAGCCCTTCCTGCGAAAGAATTAAATAAAATTCCTTTGTGTGTGTATATATATAGGGAGAGTTTATGAAAAAGACAAAAGACGAAGACAGGTGGTGTACAAAACAAACAGATGTATTAGTATAATGCTCAGGAATAGAAAAAGTCTTTTACGTTTCGAGCCTACGCTCTTCTACAGAAAGGGTCACAGAAAAAGACAAGGAGAGAAAAAAATGTGTGTAGTGGCTAACGATCTATCATGGCAATATATATATATATTGCCCTTGTTTATAAGTTATATATATATATGTGTGTGTATATACATATATATATATACACACACACACACACATACATATATATATATAGATATATATATACATATATAAATACACACACATATATTTATATATATATATATATATATATATATATATATATATATATATATATATACCCACACACACACATATATATGGCCTGGACCAATCTTTGGCCGAAACATATCTAAGTTTTATCTATATATATATTATATATATATAAACATAATAAATAACAATAGGGTAATAAGAAATTATTATTACCAGTGGCCTAGCACAAAAACGAATTAGTCATTAGACTATATATTACGGGTTCAAAATCTTTAATTACACATCCAGGGGTTCTGAAACATATGTGTGTTGTGTGTGTGTGTGTGTGTGTGTGTGTGTGTATGTATATATATATATATATATATATATATATAGGCGTGGCAGTGTGGGAAGAAGCTTGCTTCATAACTATAGCCTCGGGCCAAGCAAAGCCTTGTGAGTGGATTTTGTAAGTAGAAGCTGAAAGAAGCTCAGCGTATATATATATATGAGAAGCACTCCGTCGGTTACGACGATGAGGGTTCCGGTTGATCCGAATCAACAGAACAGCCTGCTCGTGAAATTAACGTGTAAGTAGCTGAGCACTCAACAGACACGTGCACCCTTAACGTAGTTCTCGGGGATATTCAGCGTGACACAGAGAGTGACAAGGCCAGCCCCTTGAAATACAGGTACAAACAGAAAACAGGAAGAAGAGTGAGAGAAAGTTGTGGTGAAAGAGTACAGCAGGGATCACCACCATTCCCTGCCGGAAGCCTCGTGGAGCTTTTAGGCGTTTTCGCTCAATAAACACTCACAACCGCGATCCTATGACCGCGAGTCCGCTGCCCTAACCACTGGGCCATTGCACCTCCTTATTTAGTATATATATATATATATATATATATATATATTATATTATATATAGATATATATATATATATATATATATATATATATATAATATTATATATATATGTATATTTACATATATATGTGGTGTGCATGTGTGTGTGTGTATGCATATGTCCCCCCCCTCACTCCACCATCACGAACAACCATGTTGGTGTGTGTTGGGTGTTTACATCTCCAAAACTTAGCAGTTGGCAATAGACACTGCTTACAAATAAGGCTTACAAAGAATAAGTCCCAGAGTCGATTTGTTCAACTAAAGGCAGTCTCCAGCTTAGCCACCGTCAAATGACTGAAACCAAGTAACAGAATAAAAGAATAAAGGATATTATATGTATATATATGCATATATATATATATATATATATATAATATATATTATATATATATATATATATATATATATATGTATACACATATATATATACACACACAATATATATATATACATATATATATACATATATATATATATATATATATATATATATATATATATATATATATATATATACATATATGTAGGTTTTTCCAGTGTCAAAGGATTTGTTGTTGTTAGTTCTCTTCCAGATGGAAGTTTTGTGCTTTATTATTTCGCTTAGGCATAGTGCGACTAATTATCTGGTGTAGAACTCAATATACTCAGTATGCTTCAGACAAAGAAGTGTTGGCTGAGTATGGAGTGGTGAAAAGACAAAGAGATGACAAAGGAAAAAAAAAACAATTATCTTATGAACCTTATTAGCTTACAGCTGTTTCTGCTATGGGAAGCAGTGGAGTTATAATTGAGTGCTTAAGTAACACCTTACAGTTTCATCAGAGCCTCGAATATGAAGAGAGGCTCCGGTGAAGCTACAGGATCCATCTTATAGCAGAAACTAATTTGAGCTAATGAAGTTTATAAGGTAATCGTTTTCCCCTTTGTCATCTCATTTTCATACACACACACACACACACACACATAAATATTTGTGTGGATCTTTGTGTCTGTGTTTGTTCCTTGCTACTTCTTGGCAACTAGTGTTAGTGTTGTTTTATTCTTAGTAACCTAGTGGTTCAGCAAAAGAGACTGATGAAATAAATACCAGACTTAAAATAAAAGATACGTCCTGTTCTCAATTCATTTAACTAAAGTTCTTGGAGGCAGTGCTCTAGCATGGCCACGACCTAATGACTGAAACAAGTAAAAGACAGAAGATAAAAGAGAAAAACACACACATCCATACACTCATAAATATATGTGCATTTATAGTAATATGTGTCATATATATACATATACACATATATAATACACATATATCATAAAGGCATTTATACATATATATACATACATACTTAAATATATATATATATGCATATATGTTGATGCAAACAGGAAAAATATTCTTCAAAATATGAGTATATGTATGTATTTATAAATATTTATCAGTGACACAAGGGCTGAGAGTTTCATGCATTGGCAATTATCAAACATTGAAAAGTTCCAACGCATGAAACTCTTGGACCTTGTATAAAATATGTATATATATAATATATATATATACATATATATATATATATATATATATATATATATATATATATATATTAGATATATATATATATATATATATAATATACATATATGCAAGTTTGTATATGTCTGTGTATATATATTATATTTGCATGTGTGTGTATTAATTATACATACATATAGATATGTATATTTATACACCATCGTCATCATTGTCGCTTAACATTCATCTTCCATGTACACGTGGAAGATGTATACACACACACACATATGTGCATATTTATACATATATATATATATATACACACAATATATATATATATGTATATACGTATTTAAATTTGTATGTGTATTTATGTATTTATGTGTATATATATGTGTATTGTGTGTGTGTGTGTATACATATATGTGTATTGTGTGTGTGTGTGTGTGTATATATATATATATTATGTTTTTCATTTTTCTTTTACTTGTTTCAGTCATTAGGCTTTGGCCATGCTGCAGCACCACTTTAAATCACTTAAGTTGGGCAAATCGAACCCAGGATTTATTTATTTACTTTTTAAAGCCTGGTACTTATTTTGTCAGTCTC
>NW_021824696.1:10000-32500 GCF_006345805.1 Octopus sinensis | reverse complement strand
CACACACACACACACACACACACACACACACACACACACGCACGCCCACGCACACGCACGCACATAACACTTTGTGTATGTATATTTAATTTATAAGCATTTATAAGTGTGTGTATGTATGAATATCTATCTATCTATCTGTCTGTCTGTCTCTCTGTCTATCTATCTATCTATCTATCTATCTATAATCTATCTATCTATCTATCTATCTATCTATCTATCTATCTATCTGTCTGTCTATATGTCTGTCTATCTATCTAACTATCTATCTATCTGTCTATCTATCTATCTATCTATCTATCTATCTATCTATCTATCTATCTATCTATCTATCTATCTATCTATCTATCTATCTACACACACATATGAGTATATATATATACGCATATATTTATGTGTATGTCTGTGTGTGTATCTGTATTTAACTATATGCATGCATATATATATATATTTCGTTAGCCGAACTACGAAGGCACTAAACTGTCAACCAAAAGGCAGCGGGCTCGTATTCCGCAACCAATGCACTTAACCTTTCAACCAGTTACAAACCAGGTATCCGTAGGGAGCGAAACAGGACCCACAGCTTATTAAAATCATTGTATGGGTCAGACTTTTCTAGAACTAGATGAAAATGCAAACTTCATTGGTGTCGCTACGATCCAATAGGTCACGTGAGAGCGAACATCATTCAAAGTATATAGGACGATAGCAACCTCCTATTAGTTAGAAATTTTCCGTGTACAAATTTGCCAGCTTAATTACATGTGTTACAAAGGCCGCTTAGAAAATTATAGCTTAAACTGAAATGATAAATAGACTACTGTTGTCTGTTTACTTGTGTAATTTTCATTCACCTACAATTATTGATCGAGAATCACGATGCTTTAAAGAGTCACTGCTCTTCTAGTTTTACAGTTATTGATTTCTTCCTTAGGCACAAGGACAGAGATGTATGCAAAGGATGGGAAATGAGGTTTTATGATGATTATGCTTTAGCGAAAGTCAATGAAAGGAATTAGCATCAATGAGCAAACGAAACTGCTTTGTAAACACGGCATGCCGATCTTTGCAATTTACAATTATCAAGAATAGACAGAAAATGAAGGCAGCTGTTTATATATTGTTTTCGTTCGTCTAGCAACAACATCTTGCATTATATTTTTAGGGAAGAGAGAAAATAGAATTATTAATAAGTTTAAGGTTCTATTTACAGCAATCTAATATATACTCTAGCGCCCAAAGTCTTGTCCTGTCTTCTATTATAATTCCATTCACATCAAGGATGTAGAATAGGAACCAATAACACGGACTGATTAGTTTTTCACTTCATCGATTCCTGGAAAGCTGACAGGTAAAGTTTACGCTGAAGAGATTTGAAATCTGAATGTGGAGGTCTGCAACTAAATGCTACAAGGAATATAATCTGTCTGATGCTCAAAACGATTCTACAAAAGCGGGGTTCAATTAGGAATATAGATTAGGCAGCATTCTTAATTTGTTTTGTGAAGATCTTTTATTATATTCTAACGTTTATGTCTACAGTATTCGCCAGCCTATTCTGTATTCTAGACAAAGCTAGCGGTTCACATTTTGAGGTTTGCCAAGGTAGCGCTGGAATGTGTGTGTTGTGTGTGTGTGTGTGTGTGTGTGTGTTTGTGTGAGTGTGTAAGAATGAATTAAAACTTCATTGAAAAGAAGGGATTCTCAGAAGCTTGGAGTCTATGGGAAAATTCATTTAAATAATTGAGTTCGTTGCTTCTGAAAAAGTTCTGAAAGATTGGTTTAACACACAATGTATCGTCTCGAAATAGTTACTAAATCATTGCAATTCACAACTAACCGTCTTTTAACGGAAGGACAAATTTGATATTGTAGTTCTCGATATACAGAAAGGGGTTTGATGGTCACGGTTTTTGATTAAGAGTCTGCTTGATCGTGGCGTATCAGGTGCTAGTCAACATTGATTTCTTTTGAATATATAACGGGTATTCGACCCCAACTGCTAGATACTCCGTTAAGCACCACGAGTGAGCCACTACAGTTCCTTTAAACCCACTAATCAGCGTCAGGCTCTAGCATGATATGGCTTACTCCGATGTTCTAATATTTAACCCCTTCTCACCTCATAAAAACAGATTGACACCTAACTCAACGCAGAGGATTTAGAGCGGCCGACTGATTCGCGCCCCTCATGTCTTGCCAGACAGACGGCTTCCGGCATGCGAGCAGGCAGTGAGGTACATTTGCGCGGACAACTTCGGGCACTCGGACAAATGGATTCTAAACAGTCACACGATGTTCCATAAGTAGCTTCTACAGACACTGTGCAGTTGGCAATTATATCATAAATATCTTTCATTGTAAATAACCAACACTAAATATCATGTCTGGCAAAAAATATTACTTTCAAATTTTGACACAAAGTCAGCAGTTTCCGAGTGTTCAACTGATAATTTTTTTATCGACCCCCGAAAGGATGAAAGGCAAAGTCGACCTCGGCGGAATTTGAAATCAAAATGTGAAGACAGACGAAATACCTATTTCTTTACTACCTACAAGGAGCTAAACACAGAGAGGATAAACAAGGACAGACAAACGGATTAAGTCGATTATATCGACCCCAGTGCGTAACTGGTACTTAATTTATCGACCCCCCGAAAGGATGAAAGGCAAAGTCGACCTCGGCGGAATTTGAACTCAGAACGTAGCAGCAGACGAAATACCGCTAAGCATTTCGTCCGGCGTGCTAACAATTCTGCCAGCTCTCCGGCTTATGTTCGACAATAAATATTCAAGTTAAACGTTTGAGATTTGCTTCAGTCATTATTCACGCAACCAACAACAGATTCCACACGCACAATACAACATTGTAATAAAGCCATCAACTGCGACAACGACAGCTCAAATGTTTAAAATATATTATCACTTACCAGTTCAGTACCAGCATCCAGCCAGTCTCTCGACATATTGGTGACACCCGACATTCATCTCGACATTAGCTGATGTCTAATACAAGAGAAGGTCAACAAAAAAAACCGCAGCAATAACAACCCATTTCAGCAATCTCATGAAAATCATCTCACCCCCACAACAGAAAGTAAGCTCAAAAGTAAAGATCTTTTATTCTTTTACTTGTTTCAGTCATTTGACTGCGGTCATGCTGGAGCACCGCCTTTAATCGAGCAGTACTTATTCTATCGGTCTCTTTTGCCGAACCGCTAAGTTACGGGGGACGTCAACACACCAGCATCGGTTGTCAAGTAATGCTTGGTGGACAAACACAGACACACAAACACACACACGCATACATATATATATATATATATATATATATATACGACAGGATTCTTTCAGTTTCCGTCTACCAAATCCACTCACAAGGCATTGGTTGACCCGGGGCTATAGCAGAAGACACTTGCCCAAGATGCCACACAGTGGGACTGAACCCAGAACCATGTGGTTGGTTAGCAAGCTACTTACCACACAGCCACTCCTGCGCCACTCGATCATAAATATTATCACCGCAAGCCCCACCTCTTTAAGTTATGACGCTGATATGCTCATAGCATCTGTTAACGGATGAAGGGTATTTTTCGTCCGCACAACATAACAGTAAAAACCAACTTTTCAGTACCGAGCGAAGTCTCGTCTTTCTTCGAATGCATGTTTTCGGAGCGAATTTTAATCCTCAATTGGCAGTAACAACCGGTATTTAATCATTTCATATAGTTTCCGTTTGAGTGATTCCAAATAATTTGTGCTTAAAAATGGCATCTTCACATGACATTATGGATATTTCCTCTTACAATTTCCATTTCCTCTGAACTAGCGGCTTTTCGTAAGACGACGGAAGGCAAAATTCAGGCTCTGACTCGTATAATTGAAACTGCTTCGATATTCTGCGCGCTCAAATTCTCGTGGCCGGAGGACTTCAACAAATTGTTCGTTCAATCCTGATAGGAAACCCACGACATTTTGTCGGCATCACGACCAGTTTGGTACAAATGCACGCAAATACATTCAACCATGTTCTTTCAATGGAAGATAGTAGCTTATTTGTCAGTAAAGCATTTTCGTCATTACTTGGAAGGAAGAACCTCCACCATTTATAAGTACCATACACCATTAACCATGCGTTACCATTCAACACGGATAAATACTCCCCAAGAGACTTAGACACCTTGATTATAATTCACAGTTTGCTGTGGATAAGGTTTCTGTAGTAGTCACATTATCCCTTTATCATTTCAATGCTTTGCACTCTGGTGATAGTGGAGGCACATGGCCTAGTGGTTAGAGCAGCGGACTAGCGGTCGAGGGATCGCGGGTTCGAATCTCAGACCGAGCGATGTGTGTGTTTATGAGCGAAACGCCTAAGCTCCACGCGGCTCCGGCAGAAGGTATTGGCGAACTTCAGCTGACTCTTCCGCTACAACTTTCTCTCACTCTTTCCTCCTGCATCTTGCAGTTCACCTGCGACAGACCGGCGTCCAGTCCAGGTGGGGCACCTATACGCCAAGGAAACCGGGAAGCCGGCCCTTATGAGGAACGAACAAAACTTTGGTGATACACCCAGACTCATTTTTCTAAAAAGAAAAGTCTTCTTTTACAATTGTTTGAAAAGAAAAGAAGCATAAGAAAAAGAGAACTGCAAAACTGCTTGAATATCTTACGAAATTTTCAAATTCCGCCGCGGTCGACTTTGTATTTCATCCTTTCAGGATCGATGAAATAAGTACCAGTTACGCACTGGGGTCGATGTAATCGACTAGCCCCCTCCAACTCCCCACAAATTCCGGGTCTTGTGCCTTTAGTAGAAATGATTATTGATACATGAAATGTATCTCTCTTTACTCTTTTACTCTTTTACTTGTTTCAGTCATTTGACTGCGGCCATGCTGGAGTACCGCCTTCCTGATCGAATTAAATTAAATAGATATCATCGAACTCTTCAGTGCAGAAAGGAAAGAAACGATAATACAAGGAACTTAAAAAAGAATTTAGCAGAAAAAATTGGATCTAGGAGTCATATTGGTATTCTTGTGAGAAAGAGATGGGTATCATGTCAGATATTGAACCATACCTCTATGGTTCAATATCTGACATGACTCCCATCTCTTTCTCACAAGAATACCAATATGACTCTCCTAGATCCAATTTTTTCTGCTAAATTCTTTTTTAAGTTCCTTGTATTATCGTTTCTTTCCTTTCTGCACTGATTTTATATTATTATAGCTTTGTACGAAACGGTCGTCTGCACGATTTAAGCTTCTTATAAATTTTAACAACTTGTTTTCTCCATTCCTTATAAAATTTATGGGATTTATGGAGCTTCATTCCATAAATTCAGCATACATTATATACAAATACTACTTTCATATCTTCGCAAATTTACACCTGTAAACACCCAGCAAAGAATGAAGAATCAACATTAGAAATCTGTTTTGGAAACCTCCAATTAAAGGACGAATCCACATTCAATCTTTATATACCTATATTACTATATATATATATATAATATATATATATATACCTATATATATATATATATTATATATATATATATATATATATATAATATATATATATATATATATATATATTATATATATATATATATTATATATATATACAAATAAATGAAAGAATGGAGTTGAACGACGAATTAACAAAATTCCTTTATTTTCGACATATGTTTCGAAGGCTGCATATTCCTAATTTCGAAGGAATAAGGGGCGCATTATGCCGCCTTCTCATCAGGAAAAACAAGGAACTTATGTCAGCATCTAGATGCACAAAAAACTTTTAGATGACTGCCCACACGGAGCCCATAGCGATAATATATATATATTATATATATATATATATATATATATATAATATATATATATATGTATATACTGTTGTGTTTGGGGAGAGTAATTTTCTTTTCGTGCCTTATAATGTAATACACTCAGCGGAAAATTTCCACTTATTTCTCGTTTTTATTTTCCTAAAATTTTCGTTGCGCCTTGCAACCTTTTCAATAGTCTTGACTCTTATAAGGCACAAAAAGAAAATGACTCTCCCCAGACACAACAGAATATGCTTCAACACACGAACTCATATAAAGAATCTTGCAAACCAAATCCCAAAACGAAATATATATATATATACACATATCAATAGGTTGTTTACCTGCTAGAAACAATGGCTAAATACTCTCAAATCACACATTTACCGTATTAAGAAAAAAGGTTGAAAGGCAAATTTAATTTTGGCGGGATTTGAGCTCAGAGGGTAAAGAGTTGGAACTAAACACTGCGAAGCACTTTGTCCCATACGTTGACGAATCTGCGAGATTATATATACCTTACTTTTATTTGTGTGTACTCGAAAGAAATTATTCTTGAATTCCTATATTCTTAACGCTCAAAAGAAACATTTATTCATAATGAGTTCATTTATTGAGAAAAGTTTTGAGAGAATGTGCATTAATTAATTCTGACTGAAAGAAGTTTAGTAATATAATTTAGAGTGAGAGTACGATAAAGATAAAGATGTTATGATTCTCAGGTTTGCATCAGCAGTTTTGTAGTTTGTTTAAAAGTTATTTCTTTTAAATTTCAATTTCAATCACTTTTATGCTACAACTTAAATTTAAATTCTGCTGACATAATAAATTTGAATTGATTTAATTCTGAAATAGAGTAACAAATATATAAATGTTGAAAATGCTTTAAGTTTCTTTGTTGACAGATTAAAAATTAATAAACACCAGTTAACAATAGCCGTTATTATAGGAGCACTCCGTCGGTTGCGACGATGAGGTCCAGCTGATACGATCAACGAACAGCTTACTCGTGATATTAACGTGCAAGTGGCTGAGAACTCCACAGCACGTGTACCCTAACGAGTTCTCGAGGAGATTCAGCGTGACACAGATTGTGACAAGGCTGGCCTTTGAAATACAGGTACAAGAGAAACAGGAAGAAAGAGTGAGAGAAAGTTGTGGTGAAAGAGTACAGCAGGGTCACCACAATCCCCTGCCGGAGCTCGTGGAGCTTTAGGTGTTTTCGCTCAATAAACACTCACAATGCCCGGTTGGGAATCGAAACCGCGTCCCCGACGCGGTCCGCTGCCCTAACCACTGGGCCATTGTGCCTCCACAGAGTTATAAGTTGGTTGGTTGGTTGGTGGTGGTTGAATTCCTCGTTTAACTTTACCTCACCTGGAGAGAGAGAGGAACAAAGAGAGAGGAACAAGAGAGAGAGAGAAAGGGACGAAGTAAGATACAAAGAAAATTAACGTAAGAGGATTAGGGCGAGTGTTTTTAATGAAATTTTACTGAGATAGATTTTCGATAGAAAAGATTTAGATTACATAGATACAATTTAGAAAAATTATAACATGCATTTATTGCAAATATATATATGAGAAATTTGTTTTATTTAATTGCATTTTAAGGTAAATATTTTTATTTTGAAAATTATAATTCATTTCATCAATTTGTATAATCACCGATACATTTGATAAAGGTTAAATCATAATTATTGTATGGACGGCGTATTTCCTGATATTATCAATGGTGACAAAAGTATTCTTCCAAAGTTACTTTCATATGACAGGTGTCACTCAGGTATTTATTGTAGTGGACAGGATAGGTAGTGAGCAGAAGTTGCAGGACAGTAATAGACTAAAGTATCTTACAATATTTAAGTATTTAGTTTAGTTCTTATATGATCTGAATTCAAAGTACTGTTGTGCCATTCACAAGTAAGTATTTTATTACAAAAATTTACATGGCCACAAATTTTGACGGGGAGAGTACAGTCGTGGGCCTTCGTAAAAAAAAATTAGCAAGGTGGAACATGACACTTTCAAAGGAAGGCGGCGAGCTGGCAGAAACGTTAGCACGCCGGGCGAAATGCTTAGCAGTATTTCGTCTGTCGTTACGTTGTGAGTTCAAATTCCGCCGAGGTCGACTTTGCCTTTCATCCTTTCGGGGTCGATAAATTAAGTACCAGTTACGCACTGGGGTCGATGTAATCGACTTAATACCTATGTCTGTCCTTGTTTGTCCCATCTATGTTTAGCCCCTTGTGGGTAATAAAGAATAGGTATTTCGACTGCCGTTACGTTCTGAGTTCAAATTCCGCCGAGGTCGACTTTGCCTTTCATCCTTTCGGGGTCGATAAATTAAGTACCAGTTACGCACTGGGGTCGATTTAATCGACTTAATACCTATGTCTGTCCTTGTTTGTCCCATCTATGTTTAGCCCCTTGTGGGTAATAAAGAAATAGGTATTTCGTCTGCCGTTACGTTCTGAGTTCAAATTCCGCCGAGGTCGACTTTGCTTTTCAACCTTTCGGGGTCGATTAAATAAGTACCAGTTACTCACTGGGGTCGATATAAGCGACTTAATCCATTTGTCTGGTACTTAAGTTAAAGGCACCAGAATTCAGTATGATATTGTCCATACAATTCAAAATAGCGTGATTATAATCAAAATAAGCAACAAGGATATCCAGAGGTAATGCATTATCTTTGGATATCCTTGTTGCTTATTTTGATGATGATGATGATATATATATATAATATCTTATATATAAAAGTAAGGTTGTGTGCTGTCTGTCTCCAACGATTTAGATTCCTAACCACTCCCACATTTTGCGGTGCAGTTTAACCAAAACCGGGTGGTATCTTATAGTCGTGATTCATATCGAGCCCTTCTGGGTATTAGCGCGCGTCTACGATGAGTCTACGATTAAAAAAAAAAATTACCATAATTTTTTTCCATTTTAGTGCATTTTTTCGCTATTATATAGGGAAGTAACTCTCTAAAAATGTCTACGATGAGTCAACGATTTAAAAAAAAATTACCATAATTTTTTTCCATTTTTAATGTATTTTTTTGCTATTTTTCGGCTATAACTCTCTAAAAATGCTTATATAGTTTTTCCTTACAACCCGAGCAACGCCGGGCGATACTGCTAGTATATATATAAAGATGTAATGCTTCAAAGCGGTGCCCCAACATGGCCGCAGTTCAATGACTGGAACGAATAAAACATAGAAGATAACTCTTTTAAAACTGGTCTGTGGCAGAACAACAACAACAACACGCACATACATACTCACAGACAACGAAAACAAACAACAACAATGTGCAACTATGGAATACAGAATTTCGCCGGGTAATCATCGAAGAAGTAGTAGAACGTTAATTCTATTTAAGATGACATTAGCCGAAACAACTACAACAACGACGACGACGATGATGAAGACAGCAACAACACCAACAACAAATCGTTGTAATCATTGAAATGTTGGAGAAATTAAATGGGAAGCTAAAAATAAAATGGTGGCGGGGGGGGGGGAAACAACAACACGACGGTGATTATATCGTGTGTAAAATCCTGTACACACCACAAATCACAATAAATAACACATTTAAAAGTAACACTTCATATACACAAGAGATGGACGTCATTGTATAAACTAAATAAATAAGCGATTTTTATGGGTGTAAAAGAGGCAAGATGGGGGTGGGCGGAAGAAAGAGCGAGTGGTGGGGGGGGGGGGAGAAAAAGAGAAAAAGAAATGTTTTAAGGGAGACGACTCCTGCAGTCTTTATTACACAAGTATTATACGGGTGGATATGTTAAAAGGAAAATTGTGGATGTATATATATAAAAGAGTATTTAAAGAAATATAGGTAGAAATATATTCACGGGTATGTATAGATTATTTATGGATGTATGTTTATGTAGATGTATATTTACGGGTGTATATATATATATATATATGTATATATATATATTTACGGGTATGTATATGTAGAAGTATATTTACGGATATATATATATATATTTACGGGTATGTATAGATTATCTATGGATGCATGTAGAAGTATATTTACGGGTATATATATATATATATATATATATATATATATATATATATATATATATATATATTTACGGGTATGTATAGATTATTTATGGATGCATGTATATGTAAAAGTATATTTACGGGTATATATATGTATATGCTATTTTACTGGTGTATTGGAGGAACATATTTACGGGTGCGTTGGTAGATCACCTGCGGGTGTTTATGTTGAAATATATTTACGTCTTTATATATAGAAGGGTCAAAGATATTTTAGATGTATATGTTGAAAGATATTTACGGGTGTATTCTTCGTAGGGTATTTACTGGTATATATATCTTGAAGGATATTTACTGGTGTATATGTGAGGGCGTCCCATCCATTTTCTTATTGCCGTATATATATATAATATATATAATAATAATAAATATTAGGGAATAATAATTCTTTATATTAAAAATGTTTATGTCTTGATTAAGTCTTCCTTGTTTGTTTGCAAAATAGTGGTTTTGTCTCGAATTAATATTATATATATATATATATATATATATATATATATCTATATATATATATATATATATATATATATGAATGTTATGGGTATATAGTTAGAATGATATTTACGGGTGTGTAGACAGAAGGATATTAATGGGTGTGTATGCAGAAAGATATTCACGGGTTTATAAATACAAGGATATTTGAAGATGTATATATCAAAAAGATATTTACGGGTGTATAAATTCAAGGATATGTACGAATGTATTTATAGAAAGATAGATGCAGGTGTATAGGTGGAAAGATATTTACGGGTGTATATTCTTTCATTCTTTTATTCTTTTATTCGTTTCAGTCATTTGATTGCAGCCATGATGGAGCCCCACCTAGAAGGATTGTAGTCGAACAAATCGACCGCAGGACTTATTTTTAAGCCTAGTACTTATTCTATGAATCTCTTTTGTCGAACAGCTAGTTTACGGGGACGTAAATGCACCAACGCCGGTTGATAGGACAAACACACATAAAGTCACACACACACAAAACACATATATATATTCGATATGTTTCCCACAGTTTCCGTCCACCAAATCCACCCACAAAACATTGTTCGACCCGAGGTTATAGTAGAAGCCATTTACCCAAGGTGCCACGGAGTTGGACTGAACCCAGAATCATGTAGTTGGGAAAGAAGCTTCTTACCACACAGCCACGCCTGTGGAAAAATATTTGTGAGTGTATAATTAGAAAGATATTTATATTTAGAAGGTTATTTAGCGTTATATAAGGTAGACTGATACTTATGGGTGTTTATATGGAAGGGTATTTGTAGGTGTGTGAGAGGTGCTGAAATATTCCTTGCTTTGAATAGAAGAAAATACAGGAGGATCAGTCAATTATAATTTTATTCAGCATATTTCCTCTCAGATTCACACAGTTGTTGCACTTTTTCTAAGCCCTGTAAAAGAGCGCAGAATGCTGGGCCTCTAACCAGGCTTTTCGCGATACCCTTAAAGTCAGGAGCTTTTCAGCACCCCTTCATATAGGCAGAAGGATATTTATGGGTATATATTTGGAATGATATTTGCGGGTGTATAGGTAGAAGGATATTAATGGGTGTATGTTGGTTACATTGACTTATGGAATGCAACGACGCTGAGCTGGCAGAATCGGTAGAGTGTGGGACAAAATAATATGCGGTATTTGTTACTGGTCTTTAGGTTCTGAGATCAAATCTCACCGGCGTTGACTCAACCTTTCTTTCAGTGATTGATGAAATAAAGAATCAATCAAGAACAGAGATGCTGTGATCTACTGATTCTCCTCAAAATTGCTGGTCTTGTACCTACATCAGGAACCACCACCATCATCAGCAATAAAGAAATAAAAAAAAAGTGTTGCTAGAACAAGAAGGAAATAATTATTAGAAACGATAGTTACTTCTATCTTGGTATTCTATAGATAACTGATGTGGGGAAGAACAATGATATTCCCGACGAAAATTAACTGGTTTCTCCTACTCTCTCTTAACTCCCCCTATAGAATTACATTCGACTACGTTCCTAACCCCTCACTCGTTTTTTCCCCTTCTCATCCGCTTTTCTCTTTTCACATTCTTCCTATACTATCTCCTGGTGAAGGACTAACGTCCGAAAGGTTATGACTCTTTCCTTTTCCTTTTTAATCGTTTAATTAATATAATATCTGTTAAAACTTGTTATTTCTGTGTTGTATTTTTAGTTTTATTTTTGTTCATTGCATTTCCATTTATGTTTTATTTATATTAGAACAATTTTGTATTGGAAAACTTATGCTGCCAAAAATTCCAGCATAGTCAGATTTTAAGCATATAATCACAATTCACTCGTATTTTCATATTTTCTGTTATAAAAGTTTCCAGTGAATAGCATCGTTGTAGCCTCACTAACAAAAGATTACTAGTGCAGCCTGTGAATTTAGGCTAAATGCTCTTATTAATAATGTCTAATGTACATTAATAACTTACATTTGAGTTTTTCAATAGAGTATTTCTCTTTAATGGACCTTCTATTCATTAAAGAAAACCCCCAAATGGTAAAAGTTCGTCCACTACAATTATCCAGCTGTTTGTTTAACAGAATACTTTTTGTACTGCGGTTGTGTTATGTGTTGCCAGTGCATCCGCACCCTCTCAGTCAACGCATTTCATGTTTATCCAATATAAATAATTTTGCAATGGCTTCATTCAATGGTATATATAAGATTTTTGTTTTTACAAATGGTATCAGCTTTTGGATATATTGTGGTACCGGATTTTGTATGTAATTCACTACTGCTTTTAATATCTCACTAAGTACCGAATCAACCGTTATTATAGACTTGCACTTCAGGTACCACCTATCCTTGTCCTTGTCGAATTTTGCTGGACTCAATAATAGTTTAACATTTTCCTGTCATTCTCTTCGAATTGTGTTTACTTTATCGATTAACTAGCAGTATCACCCGGCGTTGCTCGGGTTTGTTTCGACCTTTTAGAATTGAATTTTTGAAAAGTAAAAATTTTACATTATGTAGCTTGTTATTATTCTCTTTAAGTGAATATTTTTCTGGTTGAAATACACCGAAAAATGGCAACACAGCAGTCAAAAATATCGTAAAAAATAGGGATTTTCATAGAAAAAAAAAATCACCTTTTTGATCTAAATAACTTTTGGTCTTAACATGGTCCGATTTGAATTTTGTTTTCTACAGAATAAAGAGCAAGCCTTCTTCTATCAGGCTCTCAATTTTGGTCAACTTACGCCGCAGGGTCTCGGAGGAGATAATGTTAGTTGAAGGCTACCAAACCTGCCATACGCAGACAACTTCAGCTTTATATATAGAGATTAATGCAGTAGTGAACTCTGTACAAGGAGCGTCATATTTGCTCTTGCTACGGCAAAAAAACCGCAAACTGCACGTGTCATGTGTTATAAGGGGTATCTTACGGAGTTGTTGCATGGGGTTTATTTGTCTTTTGCATATATTCTTGGGCAGTTATGAATCCTTCCAGCTCTTGCAGGCGATTGTTTCGTAGACTTCAGTTATTGTACATGCTTTCCGATTTAGACAGCATGGCATATTATTTGTGAATAAATCTGGTGGTAGGAACTGAAATTTAAATATTGATGCATATCGATGTAAAAAATGTCAGTTTTTATATGGGTTCTATTTTTAATTATTAGAATACTTAGAAAAACCAATTCATAATTACTTGTCTTTCTTGTGAACTGTGTGGTTTATATAAAATACTAGAAAATTCTCCCAGGGCTTCATCAAACTTTTTTTCCATATGATAAATATAAATAACGTTTTCATGAAGATTCAATATGTCGGACAAAGTCAATGTTGAATATGGTCTCCACGTCTTGGTACAACTTCTGTTTTAAGAACTCCATAACAAGCGATGCGCAAGTAGGCGTAAATGTACCTTATTCTTTGCAAGCCTAGTACCTATTCTAGCGGTCTCATTTGCTGAACTGCTAAGTTACAGGGGCGTAAACTCATCAACATCGGTTGTCAAGCAACGGTGAGGGGACAAACACACACACAAATATACAGGGGTTGAACAAAATAATGGAAACATCTAGCATCCGAAGCATCATAATTTTGAAATATTTATAAAACCATCAAAAGCTTGTTTATTTTTATGTTTTATTATTAGTGTTGCTTAATATGTTTTGCTAAAATTGATGTTTCTTTTCAGATATCATCAGAAAAAGTTAATTAAAATTCATAAAAATAAAAGAGGTCAAATTGTTGGTGCTCGTATGACAGGCGCTAGCGCAACGAAAATAACCGAAATGTTTGGTGTATCAAGAATTACTGTCTCGAAGTAATGACAGCCTTTGAGAAAGAGAAGAGGGAAAAACCTCCTCGTCGAAACAAAACTCAGGAAGAAAACCAAAACTTTCAGATAGAGACCGTCGGACTCTCACGCGAATTTTTAGAAAAGATCACAAAATTACAGTTCCCAAAATTACTGCAGAGCTTAATGACCACGTCGAGAACCCAGTTTCACAAAAAAGAGAAAATACTGTTCGCCGGGAGCTGCACAAAGCCGGATTTCACGGGAGGGCTGCAATCAGAAAACCACTACTTTCAAAAACGAATGTTGCAAAGTGTTTAGAGTGGAGTAAAAACCTAGAGAATTGGTCCCTAGAGCAGTGGAAGAAAATTATTTTCTCGGACGAGTCATCCATTACCCTATTTCCGACCACCGGCCGATTATGCGTGTGGAGACAGCCAAAAGAAGCATTCGACCCAGACTGCTTTCTTCCAACTGTTAAATATGGAGAGGATCTGTAATGATCGGGGAGGGGGAGGGCTATATCTTGTAAATCCACCGACTTCAGAAAAACGTTAAAAAATTGAAGGGCACACTCAGTAATATAATTTTAGTTACGTTATTCCTGAAAATGAAACCGTGTGGTAACAAATGTTTATAAATCTTGTATGTTGTGGGGCTAAACGACAACGACCACTGCAGCAGTAGCAGCAGCAGCAGTAGCAGCAGCAGCAGCAACAACCAGAGCAAAGTTATCAACATAGAAATCTCATGGCTGTTGCTTACTCTGCCACGAAATATCAGCGAAATCTCTTTCAATTTACACGTTACAGTATTTACAGACGGAAGAGCTCTGAACATTGTAGTCGTGGATATACTGTTTTCCCTCAAAAAACAAGACTGGAATTCACAACTTGGAAACCTTTGATTATAACTCGCTCAATCAGAGCTGCCCAAAGACTAAACAACAACAACAGCAACAAAAGTTGCAGCAGCAACAGCAACAGCAACAACAACAACACTAAGTTATGTAATTGTTATTTACCGACCAGACGGCCTTAGACTTAAAAGGATGTTCCAGCCAGGACAAACCTGTTTTATGCTTGCTTGCCATAGTGCATCTCCGAATACATTATCCTATATATCTCTTTCTCTTTCAGCGTGTGATTTAATGGTGATTTGGCTGCAAAATTTAGCAGATCGTCTGGTCATATAAATACTATAGTTCATCAGACATAAAATATGTTATAACTCACAAAAAAACAAAAAAACCGACCCCCCCACCGCCAAAAAAAAAAACACATTCTGAATCTAGACAGAATTTATCATATGGAAACAGTAGACAGGCCACAAATATTTATAACATTTTCCCTATATGTAATAATCTCTTCCTTGTTCTGTTTACTATTTTAGATTGCATTATTCTGATGAGGTTTAAGAGACCGAAACAAATGTCCCTTGTTATACCTTTTGTTGCAAACAAATATCAAAAAATTCCTTCCTTTAAATGTATAAATTATTTTGAGAAATTAATTGTGAAGTCCTCGAAAGTATCCTCAATGTTTTTTGATAGTCTTTAACATTTACCTGTATGTTTTTGCTTACTTCCTCCAACTAAAAGCAAAGACTTAATTATTTGTGTGTGTGTGTGTGTGTGGATCCAATATATCATACTTAACTTAATTATACAAATTTTGGTCATTGGTACTCTTGAATTATTTCCTTTAGCTAATTTTATTTCTGAATATAAGAAATTATTCCGGCCATAAATATTCTCATTTATTTTCTTATATGTAAAACTCATTCCACTGATCTGCAGGCATGGTCAAACTGTCTAATACCGATAACGTGCAGTAGACCAAAAGGTTTATTTGCCTTCTAACATTTGTCAAACTGTTCTTACCCTAAACATCTCAATTAATTTGAGAAAATAATTCATAACTCTTTCACTATCGATGGCAAAATCAGATGAGGTTACTCACGATGTTTTCCTATGTAATTTAAATTGCTTTTCATTATGCCTTTCAAGAAAACATATACACATCACAAAAACCTGGAGATATATCGGACTTTGAAGACGCGGGAAAATTTTTATTACTTGTCAGGCATTTGAGGGCTTCTTTTGCTTCTCAGATTTCATTCCTTTTTATTTCAAAAATACTAATAGTTATAATCAATGAAATTACATTTATGTAGTTTATTTCCACATATTCTCCTTTTAATAAATTTCATGCTTATTTTATCAAAGAATATTTTCCATTTCAAATAAATAATTTTATATGTCGTCAGTATTTGTGGGTGTAATACTCAAACAAATAAAGATTACTCTTAGTTCGAGATGCAACCGGCAGCCGTAAATCCAAACGTCGGGTTATAGGAACCAGCAAAACTTAACAGTCGTATCCCCAGGTGCCCTCTATCCGAGCTTCTGGCTAGAATGAACTACTCCCTGAAAATCATACAAAAAAAAAACGTCTGTCCAGCACGATGCACCGTGAAGAAAAGATGCCATTTGAACAGGCCTCTTCTTGACGTGACATCACTTCCCATCGTTTCTGATTCCTCGTAGTTTTTCTCTCCTTTATTCCTCCACAGCATTATAAATTATTATAATACAGACGAAACATAAAATTTTTGATATCACAAATACATTCTGATTTTCCTACATTTTGAAGACAACGATGACTCTTAGCTTGAAACAAGTCTAACATATAACCTCATTTCATTTCATCTAGTTTCAGCTCACGAGCTGTGGCCATTTGGTGTTGCTACATGATTTTACTTCACGAATGCTTTTTAGCAATTGACATTTGGTGCATGAGAGAGTTTGATGCAGCTGCCCTCATCTGCACCTCTTGCCGCAAAGTTGGTTCATTTTGTAAACGAAGTCTGTCTTAACTCATAGATGCAACCTATTTCATTACAGAGATGAAACAAGTTTCATCTCATGGATGAAACCTGTTTTATTTCACACATGAAATCCGTCTCGTTTCATACGTAAAACTCGTCTCATTACGTATGTTGAATTGTGTTAACAGATTTCATTTCCTACGTTCAAGAGAGTTATCTTTCCTTATTTGAACACAGATTTGAGAGCCATATTATGGCTCCCAAATATGTCATAGGAAACGTTTGAGAACCGAATGTGACTCTCAAAACAGTGTTAATATTTGATATCATCTCCCCTTTTCTTCGAGAAATACTAACAATTACTGTTAGATGTTTTCCCCCCATTTTCTTCAATTAAATGCGAAATTTCAATTAACTATGAATTTTTCTCTTTACGCTCGCCATTCAACACTTCATCCTTTCACTTGAGTACCCAAATATATGCCATGACTACATTTGAGTTAATTCCCTTAGCTCGTTTTATTTTGACAGCCATAAAACATCCTATAATGTCATATAATGTCACATAATGATACATAAGATCACGCAATGTCACGTAACGTCACGTAAAGTCACGTAATCTCCCAGGCATGTATCTTTCTGAATCAGTAAATATTTAGTAGCTCACAGTTTTAAGAGAGATCAAGCAACGATCAAAGCAGACCACACTGTTATTGATTGTGTTGTTGTTGTTGCTGTTGTTGTTGTTGTTGTTGTTGTTGTTATTGTTGTTGTTACTGCAGTCGATTTATGTTGTTACTGCTGCTGCTATTGTTAATAAAAATCAAGGTTTTATGGATCAGATATAAATGCAAAATTGAGGTTGTAACTAAGTCTTTCATCTTTAGTGAGAAAAGGTGCAGCACTTTCGTTGTGGTGGTGGTGATAGTCGTGGTTGTTATTGTTGATGTTGATGTGTAGCCCTTGGTTAACAGTGAACCAGATAGACCTGTGATTAAAAGCATTCAACCTATGACCATTTCTTCATAATTTTTTTTCTAGCAAACTATACCTTTGACAACATTATACAATAATTTTTGTTTTTGCTTAAGATGCAAGGGTGGAGTTTGAAGGAGAATTGAGTGCCGTGGGACGAAGGAAATGTTTTAAAATCAGAAACTATTTAGCAACTCTTAGTTTTAAGAGAATATGCAACGATCAAAGCAGATCACATTGAGCTGTTGTCGTTCTTGTTGTTGTTGTCACTGCTCTTGTTATTCCCTTGTCGTTACTCCTATTGTTATTGTTATTGTGGTTGTTGTTTTGCAGTTTTTATTGCTGTCGTTTTTCGATGTTGTTGACATCATTGCTACCGTTATTTTTGATGTAGCGGTTGTTGCCCCTATTACCATTTTTGCTGGGCATTGTCACTGTAGGTGTGGTTGTTGTTGTTGTTGCAGTTGTTGTTGTTGTAGTTGTTGTTGTTGTAGTTGTTGTTGTTGTTGCTATTGTTGTTGTTAGTGTTGTTGTTGCTCCTGTAATTACCGTTGCTGCTATTTTTTTCTTCTTATTGTTGTTTAGCTTCATGTCAGCCCTAATCGATCCGATTTATGATCAAAGTTGTAGTGACGTTCTGAAATAACGCGGTGTAATGTGGTGAATGGTATTTTGCCAAACTGTTGTACAATAATGTGACGTCGTAGATGAGTGTGGGAATGTAGTGCAATGCTGTGGTATTGCGCAACAGTGGGATATGGAAGCACTCCGTCGGTTACGACGACGAGGGTTCCGGTTGATCCGAATCAACGGAACAGCCTGCTCGTGAAATTAACGTGTAAGTGGCTGAGCACTCCACAGACACGTGCACCCTTAACGTAGTTCTCGGGGATATTCAGCGTGACACAGAGAGTGACAAGGCCGGCCCTTTGAAATACAGGTACAACAGAAACAGGAAGTAAGAGTGAGAGAAAGTTGTGGCGAAAGAGTACAGCAGGGATCACCACCATCCCCTGCCGGAGCCTCGTGGAACTTTTAGGTGTTTTCGCTCAATAAACACTCACAACGCCCGGTCTGGGAATCGAAACCGCGATCCTATGGCCACGAGTCCGCTGCCCTAACCACTGGGCCATTGCGCCTCCACTGCGCAACAGTACAATTTATTGCAGTAGAGAGATATAGGGCTCAGCTCAGTGTTGTGCAGGAAGTCTAGAGTTGAGGAGGAAAGACCAAGTCTGGTGGCATTTATTTCAAGATATTCACTGGCCTGCATTGATATCATTTTCCTTCTTTCTTCCTTCCTTCCTTCCTTCCTTTCCTTCCTTCTTTCCTCCCTCCCTTCCTTCCTCCTTTCTTCCCACCCTTCCTCCCGTCCGTCCGTCCGTCCGTCCGTCCGTCCGTCCGTCCGTCTGTTTGTCTGCCTGCCTGCCTGTCTGCCTGTCTTTCTATCTATCTGTCCCTCTATCTACATCTACATATCTCATATATACACACCTATATTCATACATTGATAAATACACGTGTATGTATGTATGTATGTATGTATGTATATATATACATATATTTATATATGTATTATATATATATATATATATATATATGCATATATATACACACACATATATATACATATCTCTATCTATCTATCTATCTATCTATCTATCTATCTATCTATCTATCTATCTATCTATCTATCTATCTATCTATCTATCTATCTATATATATATATATATATATAAACACATGCGCGCGCACACACACACACACACACACACACACACATGGAATGTAGTGACATTGATTATGAATAATAAATATAGGCTTGAAAGAAAATACTTTAGAGTGGGTTGGTACCTGTATACTAAATAACACATACATTGCAGCCTTTTCCATGTAGGATAGAACGAGTTTGAAAATTCGGTTGGATTAACATATAAAAAAAGAGGTTATAATTAAGCATGAAACGTTAAGGTTTGTTCATTGATTTTCCTTAATTAGCGCATTCATTAAGGATGGGGAGCAGTTGTGGTGGAAGTTAACCTGCTTGTTATTATTACTGTTAATATTAAGGCAGCGAGCAGGTAGAATCGTTAGCGCTCTGGATGAAACGCTTAGCGGTATTTCGTCTACCGCTACGTTCTGAGTTCAAATTCCGCCGAGGTCGACTTTGCCTTTCATCCTTTCGGGGTCGATACATTAAGTACCAGTTACGCACTGGAGTCGATATAATCGACTCAATCCGTTTGTCTGTCCTTGTTTGTCCCCTCTGTGTGTAGCCCCTTGTGGGTGGTAAAGAAATAGGTATTTCATCTGCCGTTACGTTCTGAGTTCAAATTCCGCCGAGGTCGACTTTGCCTTTCATCCTCTCGGGGTCGATTAAATAAGTACCAGTTGCGCACTGGGGTCGATATAATCGACTTGATACCTATGTCTGTCCTTGTTTGTCCCCTCTGTGTGTGGCCCCTTGTGGGTAGTAAAGAAATAGGTATTTCGTCTGCCGTTACGTTCTGAGTTCAAATTCCGCCGAGGTCGACTTTGCCTTTCATCCTTTCGGGGTCGATTAAATAAGTACCAGTTACGCACTGGTGTCGATATAATCGACTCAATCCGTTTGTCTGTCCTTGTTTGTCCCCTCTGTGTTTAGCCCCTTGTGGGCAGTAAAGAAATAAGAATCGTTAGCGCATCGGCATTTCGCTCGTCTTCACCTTCTGAGTTCGAATCCTGCCGAGGTCAGCTTTGATTTTTATCTTTTCGGTGTCGGTAGAATAAATACCAGTCGAACACTGGAGTTGATTTAAATGACTTAACCACTTCCCTGAAATAGTTGTCCTTGCACCAGAATTTGAAATCAGTCTTAAGGCGGTGAGCTGGCAGAAACGTTAGCACGCCGGGCGAAATGCTTAGCGGTATTTCGCCCGTCTTTATGTTCTGAGTTCAAATTCCGCCGAGGTCGACTTTGCCTTTCATCCTTTCGGGGTTGATGAAATAAATACCAGTTACGCACAGGGGGTTGATGAAATCGACTTATTCGTACTCCTAAAATTTCAGGCCTTGTACCTATAGTAGAAAGGATTATTTAGGTGGTGTGCCGGCAGAATCGTAGGCATGCCGGACAAAAATGCATAGCGCCATTTCGTCTGTCTTCATGTTTTGAGTTTAAATTCCGCTGAAGTCGACTTTGCCTTTCATTCTTGCGGGGTTGATAAAATAATTCTCCTCAAAAACTGCTGGCCCTGTACCAAAATTTGAAACCTTTATTTCTGTTATTGTTGCTTTTTTCTGTTTAGCATCGAGGCCAGTACTAGTTGAATAGATTTACAACTAGAGACATTCTAACCGTGATCTTCTCGTCTCTTTATAAATGATTTATCACAGATTACAGACACCAATATGTCCTTCCTGCTTTTTTTTGTTGTTGTCTTCTAACGGTATTATGTAATTTGAGAGAGATTTGACTGCTATTTCAGCAGAGTAGCTCTAGCGAGTACTAACAACTTCTGTCACTCATCAGTCATTAATCTGCTTGTGTTTGTTTTTCTTAATAAACTCTTTAGGCAATCCTGCTGGCACTGCTTGAAGATCAAAGGCGCGCCAACTGTGACTGTCCCATCTTTTTACGAGTATCACGTTCTACACCATCCAATGAGTTCTCCCTGTTTTAAAACTTCACGCTGATAGAATCTGACAGCTATATCTAGAAAATCAAGTAACGACTTCGAGCAGTAGTTCACAACCGGGGTCCATATGGCCCTTGGGTGGATGTCCATATAAGATTTTGTTGTTAGAATTTATATACGTATGTATGTATGTATGTATGTATGTATGTATGTATGTATGTATCTATCTATCTGTATGTATGTATCTATCTGTATGTATGTATATATATGTATATGTGTATTTATATGTGTTTGTTTATTTGTGTCTGTGTTTGTCCCTCCACCATTGCTTGACAACCGATGCTGGTGTGTTTACGTCCCCGTAACTTAGCGGCTCAGCAAAAAGAAACCGATAGAATAAGTATTAGGCTTACAAATAAGAAGTCCTGGGGTTGATTTATTCGACTAAAGGTGGTGCCACAGTCAAATGATTGAAACAAGTAAAAGAATACACACACACGCACACGCACACACAAACACACACACACACACACACACAACACACACACAGACTCACACATGTGCTGATTCGTGATAGAAAATTCGACAAAAATTAGTCCATCAAGTGAGCGCTAAATATTGTGACCTTTAAAAAAAAAAGAAATAATAATAAAAACAATAACATCGAAAAATACCTTAAGAATGAGAACCCAGGTTCGAAATTTCCCCAAGACACCTGATGAAGGCTGGAGGGTATATCAGCCGAAACGTTGTGTTAACAACAAACAAGATGAGGACAAATATCCGTCAATTGTAAATAATGTACATAATGTAGATAATTTCTCATTTCTTAAATACAGGACAATTATACATATATATATATATATATAATATATATATATAT
>NW_021824696.1:0-2500 GCF_006345805.1 Octopus sinensis | reverse complement strand
TATATTTTACCCCAGTGTCACTTTGATGGATGAACTGCTCTCTTCACTCAATAATAATAATAATAATAATAATACGCAGAACACTCTCCATACAATAAGCATCAGAACATCACAACAAACCACAGCACATACCCAAGGCACACAGACCTGCGCTCGGTAGTGAAGTGAAAGCACGCTATAAAAATAAAACTACTGAATAATAATAATAAAAAGTAATACTACGAATTTTGATAGGCAACAGAGACTGGCAATATTAAATTTTAAAAAGGATCAAGCATATGACGACAAGAAATTTCTCTTCCTTTATATCTTAATGACGATAGCATCATTCAGTAGTTAAGAAGTTAGGTTTACAATCACGTGGCTTCGAGTTCATTGTTAGTGTGTGGGGCAATGAGTATGTATCATCATCTAGAATTCAGGTTGAGCAATGTGACTGAAAATTCAGTTGAGGGAAAACATGCACGCGCGCACACACACACACGCACGTGCGCACGAAGGCACACACATAGTCACACACACACACGCACAAATTTATGCTTATCTTCTGTTGTTCTACATACACACTTGTGTGTGTGTGTGTGTGTAGAACAATAGACGATGAGCATAAATTTCGGATATAGTACATTATTTAATTGTATCCAACAGCTGTTTCATTAAGTTAAACACCATCAAATATATAATCACATAATAGTGATACACAAATTAATTTAGACTACATTAATTTAAGTTAAAATAATTTATAAACAGCGCTTAGCTAAATCAGCAAGAACGTTATGTTAATCAGGGAATCGTTAGTGAGTAAAATTTGAACTTTATGTCAAATTTATGCATTTTTGCTTTTGTGTTCTATATATTTTGCTCTTAAAGATCGTTAACTGATTACGTATGTACATGCAAGTCGGTGCCACTTGGATTTATGGTAATGAAATTACCCGCCAGAGTTTATCAACCTATCATTAATTACGCTTTTGATGACCGAGAATTTAATATTTTATGTACGAGTGTGGGCTGAGAAGTTCATAGAAGTGATGCTAAAGCTGTGAAATCTTGCATGCATTACTTTTAACGTGTATGTACATCAAATATTTATAAATACAAACTGATATAGACAGATAGATATAGATAGATAGATAGATAGATACATACATACATACATACATACATACATACATACAGACTCTTTTTTACTCGTTTATTTGTTTCAGTCATGTGACTGACCATGCTGGAGCACCGCCTTTAGTCGAGCAAATCTACCCCAGAACTTATTCTTTGTAAGCTTAGTACTTATTCTATCGGTCTCTTTTGCCGAACCGCTAAGTTACAGTGATGTAATCACACCAGCATTGGTTGTCAAGCGATGTGGGGGGGGGGCAAACACAGGCACACACACACACACACACACACACACACACCATATACGACGGGCTTCTTTCAGTTTCTCTATAACAAATCCACTCACAAGGCTTTGGTCGACCCGAAGCTATAGTAGAAGAAACACGCCGAAGGTGCCACGCAGTGGGACTGAACCCGGAACCACGTGGTTTGTAAGCAAGCTACTTACCACACAGCCACTTCTATCATACATATAAAATACATACAGACATGCATACATAAATACATGATGATAATGATGATGATGATGATGAAGGTACAGATTACGAGTTCAGGTTTATACTTCTAATTACTGGGATATGGCACAAACTATTCTTGAGAAATTAGGCTTCTCAAAACCAGAAGGAGAAGGTTGATTCGAAGACTACAGATCCAAACCATCACTGGAACTGCAAATATCTGCAAAACTTTCCTGAAGTTTATCATTTAAGTATATATGAACATGTCTAGACATGCAGCTATATACATAAGAATGCAAATCTATATATATAAAAGAGAAGTTGTGTGGTGTCTGTCTCCTACGATTTAGATTCCTAACTACTCCCACATTTTGCGGTGCAGTTTAACCAAAACCGGGTATCTTATAGTCGTGATTCATATCGAGCCCTTCTGGGTATTAGCGCACGTCTACGATGAGTCTACGATTAAAAAAAAAAATTACAATCATTTTTTCCATCTTTAATGCATTTTTTTGCTATTATATAAGGGAAGTAACTCTCTAAAAATGTCTACAATGAGTCTACGATTTAAAAAAAAAATTACCATAATTTTGTTCCATTTTTAATGCATTTTTTGCTATTATATAAAGGAAGTAACTCTCTAAAAATGCTTATATAGTTATTTCCCTTACAAACCCGAGCAACGCCGGGCGATACTGCTAGTATAAAATAAAACGTAAATCTGCACATACACATACATACATGCATATATGCATGCTTACATACATACGTATACACATACTTACATGCATATACATATATACATACATATATATGTGCATATCTGTGTATACATGAATATGTATGCATGCATATGTGTGTGCTGTGTGTGTGTGGTGTGTGGGTGGTGTGTGTGTGTGTGCATTTATATCTATATATATATATAT
>NW_021824695.1:30000-36308 GCF_006345805.1 Octopus sinensis | reverse complement strand
AAATTGTTATTGCACTTGTGGGTCCTTTGATTTTACGAAATGCAAAATATTATAACGGTAAATCTGTTATAACAATCTTAAGTATAAATCACAATTTTTTTCTCTTATTAGATTGCCATAAATGTTAGAGAGTCGGACAAAATGCCTTACGGTATTTCTTCTGGCTCTTTACATTGAGTTCGAATCCCAGCCAGGTCAATTTTGCCTCTCATCACTCCGGAGTTGCTAGAATAGAGTACTTGTCAAATACTGAGATCAACGTAATTGAGTATTACTCTCTCCTAAATTTCAGATCTTGTGCCTGAAACAGTTACTAATTTTATCAACTACCACTCCTAAGTTGTTTTCTCGCTTTATGCTATGTTTTATGTTATGTATTTCAAGTAAAAAGAGCAGGTGCCATTAAACTCACGGTAAGTCAAGTCCTTAAAGTGAACCCAGTTCTCATATGAAATTATTTCACTACTCTTACACTAAATGTTCTTCAAAGAAGGCTACAGCATTATGTTTCCTCTGTTTCTAAAATACTGGGCATTTGTGCTTTTGTCAAATGAATCCAGTACTCTCTAAGTTTCCAATTTATGACATGCTCACTCTAGTTTTTATGAGACGAGTAAAGAATTCTTTTATTAAACAACACCAACTTAAGCGGGTACCAGACCGTATTGTGTACAATTTATTTTTCTTTATACAAAAAAGTAGCACTATTTCCCGCGAGTAACGGCTTCTGTTTTGGCTCGTATAGTAATGGTATGAATTAGGGTTGTTTAGCTCCAAGTCAACACACCTGATCGAGAAGACTTACGGTAAATGTCGTTTCAACCCCGAGTTTTCTTTTCTCTCTCTCTCTCTCTCTGTGTTTATCTCAGACTACATTGTATTCTTTATGTAAGCCGGAAGGGAGTGGCTTGAGAGACATAGTCGCTATTTCATGCAATTCGAGTCTTTAAGATGTCAGGTTACTGATAAATATTTCGAATATATTAGCCAATCAGCTAAATAACGAATTAACAAGTTCATTTTAATAGGAATGGGAATGCTAATTCATTAATAAATTAGATACTGTTGTTTAACCTTCAGATAAGTCCTCGTTGAACAGAACTGCAGTCAAAGGCATTCCTATTATTGCCATTGTCTTTTTCTTCAAGCATAGTGCATCCATAACCACGTTATTCAACATACCCTCTCTATTCTTAATAAAATAGGACGTGATTTAGGAGAGTTAGCTTGTTTTCCAGCAAGTACAACAAATGCATAGTTGTCGCTAATTTATTTGTCTAAAAGTACTGAGCTTATGAACGGTAATAATAGCCTCCTCAATTCTTCAAAAACATGTTTCTTTTTCTATGGACTGACCAGGAATTTTGTAAGAAGGACTTGGGGAAATACTCAAACACATTTTGCGCATGAAAATCAAATAGGTTAAGTCATGGTTAACATACACTATATAGGGAGCCAAGAAATTTTAATTAATGAAGATTACACACACAGTGAGATGATAAAATCATATTAATCATTATAATGACCAATTCTATCCAAGAAAGTAGTTCGTTACTTGCATTATATTTTGAACTAAATCAAATTTCTGCGTTGTCTCCCTTATCTTCTTTGACCAATAAGCTAATGATTTTATACCTTTTAGTTGTGTGCTGACTTGTTTGTGTACTCGCAGGAGTGTTTCTGAGATAAAGATGTACATTGACAAACATTGTAGATATACAAACAGTCGATAAGATCTATTTGCCGCGTCGATAAGATCTATTTCGACGGAATCATGTTCTTTTCCTCATCTTATGAGACCCAACTGCATTTATAAGAATGTCTCGGAGATATTAACATATATTTACTGGAATATAATGCAGTGAATCCATCCAAACAGCCCTTGATGACATAACACGGCTTATAAAATGTGATAGGACTGGCACAGCTCTCTTGAAAAAGTATATTTCGGGTTATAAGGGAAACGAAATTTCATAATTTCTGTAGACTTAACTACGACTTGCATGTGGTTAAAAATATCATAAAACGAACTAAGGCTGCAAAAGGAAGTTCTGGGAGGAATTCACTAATCTTGGATATAGTATGAAGCTCTAAGCATTTTCTATTTGCTACATTTCGTAATTGCCCTACACGTCTGCATTTACTTTCAGCCAAATTCAACTTTGCCTTTCATTTGTTTCTTGATCAATACAATAAAATGCCACTTAGTTACTAAAATCGATTTAAAATTCCCTCAAATTTTTTCTATTTGCCAACATGTTTTATAATAATGATGGCTCTTTTAAAAACCAGAGGAAAGCAGTATTTTTGAAACAGTGGGTTTTTTTTCAGTACGTGGGTGTTTGATGGCGGTAGCTTTACTTTTTCTTTACATCGATGTTAAAACATCTTTTTCACATTTATCATGTAAACACAGTATCGAATAACATCGTTTTCACTATCATCACTCCCTCAGCGTTAGAATTTTCCTTATATAGCAATTAATGCGATTTATTTGGGGGTTGGTACTTGTAAAATGATATGGGTTTTGGCTGATGTTGCTTTATCTTTATTACGTTTCGCTTTTACAAAAATGATCGAGGTAGTATAAAATGGCTTCGTGTGTGCTTCTACGGTTGTGTGTGTGTGTGTGTGTGTGTGTGTGTGTCAGATAGTTTCGTTCCAAATTGACTTTATGATCTCGGAATGTAACCGTTGTTCTTAATCCAGGTGGGTTTATGAAATTCGGATATATATGTAAAGTCGGTCGAACTTTCAGAATATTATTAATGGATTACACTCTTACTCTCTTTCTCACAATCATACACATGTACATTAAATTCCTATTAAACTGGATTCTGTTGAACCGCATATCGGACAGACTAGTTGAAGTCTTATTTAAGTGATTAATTGTCATTGTTGATTTTCTAACACCATCTTTGAATATCAGTGCTGAAGGAGTGTGTATTCTGGGTGTACAATGGTGGTTAATTCATATGCAGTAAACTCACTCCATAGTAAAAAAATGGATCGTGATGGTAAACCCAATTTTTGTACCCTCTTATAGAATATTGTGGCCATTGTTCTGAGAAAGTACACCTAAATCACATTGTAATTGCCGACAAGTCGACAGGCTACCAGCTGAACACATGGAAAAGCAGGTTCATGCCGTCGGACGCTGCTCTGACGGGCCAGTTAAACTTCTCGGTGACGAGGCGATGGCAATTCTTACTCAGAAATGGATAGAGAGGAAGCTGTCGTTGAAGGTCGGGCAAAGGTGGTGAATGCCTACATCGCCTCCATTATTATTTATCGCCTGACTGTCGTGCCTTGCCCTGGCTACCGCTTGATCAGGTAGGGGCATCAGTTATTTATTTTCTTGTGGAAAGGATATGTTTCGATGATCAAGCAGTCAGTCTCTCTGCAGTTCGTCTCCATGACGAAGCTGCCGTTCTGAGCGAAGGAAAGACCGAGGCTAGGCGACTGGCACCTGGTGTTATTAAGCGCTCACAACCTTCTATAAGTTGGGGGAGACTCTGTTTTAAGCATACACTTGTGGGTTGGAGAACAAGAATTAGAAAGGGTACTTTCCTTTGGTATTCATATAGATCTTGGATAACGGGTTTCCTCGATTGGCCCTAGAGGTTCTCCTGTATCAGGATGATCACATCGCTATCACATTTTACTGATTCTTTTACTCTTTTATTTGTTTCAGTTTGACTGTGGCCCTGCTGAAGCGCAGCCTCTAGTCAAAGAAATTGACTCCAGGACTTATTCTCTGTAAGCCTAGTACTTATTATATCGGTATCTTTTGCCGAAACGTTAAGTTACGGGGACGGAAATACACCAACATCAGTTGTCAAGCGATAGTGGGGGGTAAACACACACACACACAAATACATACATACATACACATATACGACAGACTTCTTTCAGTTTCCGTCTACCAGATCCACTCAATGCTTTGGTCGCCCCGAAGCTATAGTAGAAGACACTTGCCCAAGGTGCCACGCAGAGGGACTGAACCTGGAACCATATGATTGGGAAGAAAGCTTCTTACCACTCAGCCACTTCTGCGTCTTCACACAGCCACACCTTTTACACATTCTTATATCATTCCATTCTTTATAAATCCCCACACCTTATGTCTGTCTTTGTATTGTCACCCTCATCCATCGCCCTGGTGGCAAGTAAAAGAAACCATATAAAATCTTAAGTCTCAGGGTGTGTATTTATATTCTTTATTGCAAGTGTACTTTATAATCGTACATTGAAATATGTAAAATACGAATCTATAAATAGCTTAGTTCTAATACATGATAATTTTGGTATAAGGTGCATTGATAGTTCGACGTTTATTGTCTAAAGAAATTTTCACAGACAAAATTTGTGTGACATTTATAAGAAAACCTTTCGTGACATTTTATCTCTAAATATCTGTTGACATTTATTTGCAAGTTTGATTTGGTTTTTAGTCGCTTTGGACTGGAACCCTTATATATCTTATTCCTTCTCCCAACTCTGTTAGGTTTTGGGATTACCACTGAATTTTTTGTTTACACGTACATGTGAGATACATGACACTGGTGACTCCCATCTCTTTTCAAACTATTATACCCATGTGAGATTTCGAACTCAACACTGTAAGATAGTGGTCTCCTCAATTGCCTACTCTTTCAGTTTGCAAACTTATAACTTCAACATTTGAAGGTTAAGTGTCTAAGTTCAGTAAATCCATACATTGCCGTTGGTGTGAGACGAAGCCTGTACTCTTCATTGAGCATTCCAAATATTTTATTTATCCAGCATACTTCAACGCTCTTGCCTTGTTCAGCTGTTAAGTTATGGGACATAATCTATAGAGGCTCACAAGCATTGTAGATGCACCCATAACAATCACACACAAAAGGCATAGCTCGACTCGAGGTGTTACGTAATGGGACAGGAACCGATGCCTCGTTGTTTCGAAGCGAAATTCGTAACTATACACGCCTGCACTTTTATGCATTAAAACATCTTTAGAATTTATCCGTTTTTTCGATAGTTTCACCTTTAGATTTCTTGCTGGAATTGTATAGCATAGCACTATTATTAGCTATATTTGCGATATGTAAACATGCAGTTACTTGAGAATATATTTGCCAACATTTATTTTCGTAGATATATCCCAGATTTTGGTTGCATTATACATCCATTGTTCTATATGACTTGCGCCATAAATGTATATTGATTTTCCTTTCTCTTCAGAATGTCACCTCTATGAAATATCAGACTCGCAATTAATTGGTTTCGGATTCACTGCCTCTGCACTCTCTTGAGAAAGTTTTTCTCATTGTCACAGGTGAACTAAAACTTTTTGAGTGAAATTTAACTGTTATGTAGAACTGCGTCGAATTTACTTTAATCTATTGATAACTGGGGATCAGAATTCATATTTTCTACTTTCCTAGCCGTAACTCTTCGTTAACTTGCATTTTCTTTTTAACTATACAGACTTCTCGGGACGAATATATTATAAGAAAGAAGAATGGAGTTGTGAGTCAAATTCACCTAGTGTAATATCTAAATTACTGGAAATAGAGATGTGAATTATTGTGAGATATTTTTTCCTCGAAATCACTTTCACCGATGCTATCTTCCGAGGTTTCGTTCTCTGTTCCATTCATAGAAGAATACGTCTCCATAACATACTACTTCGTTTATCCCATATGTATTTAACGATATAATACTATAAATATAGTAAGGTATAACAATTTCACTGGTATTTCAAGGAAATACACGTCTTTGCGGAAGAGATTTCTCTTGCATTATATTTTGAAACGGTTGTTTGTTCTTTTCTTGGCTATTTTGCAGTTTGCCTCTGGTGTTCCCCGCCTCTGGCGTTGAAGTTCCGTCGTTGTTTTATACTACTACTAGTATTACTGGTAGCCCATAATAAAGTGGTTAACGTGATGCAACCAGTTTACTGTAGCTAAGTAATGCAAGAACTGCTCAAAGGCCCATTTGTTGTATCTTCTTACGTTTTTGCCTTATGTTGTTGTTTTTTTGCATGAAAGATATGTAAATCTCTCTCGAATAAATTCCTTTTGCTTTCAATGCAGCACTTTGTTGTTGTTGTTGTTGTTGAGCGTTATCTTGACGCTAAGCTTATCGAAGTTTGATTCTAATATGCCAGTGAATATAGCTCTATTTTGCGATAAGCTAAATGAAAATAAACGAAATATAGTTGGAGAAATGTTTCTGTTTGAACTAAAGAGATGGAGGACAGATTTCCTTCATTGGAAAGGAAAAAATATTTACAAAAATAACTTTTTTCACGTAGACGAAAA
>NW_021824695.1:0-27500 GCF_006345805.1 Octopus sinensis | reverse complement strand
TGTCATCTCATAATTGGGATATAAAGAAGTCATAAATTAAGTTAGCATCGTAGTGGATTGTCTAATTTGCATACTGTGCTATTGACGGGTCATCATTAATTACACAATGTGTATTTTATGCAGAACACAGCGTAAATTAGAAGAGCTGAAATAAAAATATTACAAAATCTTGCTGTGGGTAAACTAAAAATGTAAATACATTGTATTTATGGTAGTTGATATACGGAAAAAGATTGGGGAGTCTACTGACGAACCATTTCACAGATTGTAGACATTACTGTATTGTGTCATCAGTTACGCAAGAAACTGAATGAAAGAGAATAGTGCTGGTCTGGCGAACTGGCTTTCCGTTGTTGCTGGTCGAAACAGTGATGACGAAAATGTTGTAGAGAATAACGGTTTCGGCGATGATAGTTGTTGGTGATAGTGTAACTTGAAACCAGGAAGGTTAGTGCAGATTGAACAAACCACAGCAAGCCAAAGCAACCTTTGTCAGCGTGACATAAAACTAAGATTAAAAAGCTGAATAGAAAAGGAAAGCTAAGAAAGTAAATGCTGGGTTGTGTAGAAGATTTACTCGTAGACAACCGGATGTTAAAATAGATAAGTAGAAAAAAGGTGGCAAGCTGAAAGATACATACACACACATATATGTTAAAATTCTTCTAAAAATGTACTACAATGCAAGATGGGAATAAATAGAAATCGAGAAAAATATAAAGCAAGTGTTTATGCTTCTTCCAAAAGCTACAAACTCACCACTAGTCCTCAATTTCATTTGACTTTTAACTTTCAGTTATTATGAGATAAATGCGTAAACTGTGATTTTATTATCTACTCTTTTCATTCCTCTATTTCTAACCTGCATTACACTAATTTTCTAAAATTATTGTAATTTCTCCATCTCACGATATTTTATTTAATCTACTCTATAAATACACAAACATGCGTGCGCATTAAGAAAGTCGCTTTGCAACCACGCGTTGTTGGGCTCAGACTCACTACGCGACACTTGGGCAAGTGCCTTCCCAAGCCATAAACATGTTCTACCCATTTTTGTATGTCTATTTTCCTTGGTTACTTGGAGATAAGGTCGAACAATTGCCCTTTCCCTTAAAAACATGTAAATTCTGGAGAATTCTTGGAACACATGATTATCACCTGTTCTCAATTGGAGCGAGTATAAATTGCATTTAGTAATTATATCTCCTAGAGTTGGAGGAAATTTTAACAAGTACTTATATTGTAAAGTATTTGATATTCCTTTGTTTGTATATGTTCAAATACTTGTCACTGTCCAGTCTGAGTTATTCCTCTTAGCTCATTTTTGTTAAATATAACGTGTGTGTGTTTATGTATACACATATTTGTGCGTTAGTTTTTTGTGTTTTGACCCCCGCTACTCTTGTCAATAGTGTTGGTTTGTTCACGTCTCTGTAATTGAGCGGTTCTGTAAAAGATATTGATAAAAATAAGTTCCAAAGTCTCAGACACTAAAAATAAGTACTGAAGTTGATTTATTTGATTAAACCCTCCAAATCACTGCCACAGAATGGACAGTCTAATGAGACTGAAATGAGTAAAAGATAAATATATAGTAAATATACAAAGCATATATCAAGTCATCCCATAAGTTCTGTCCGATTTTACCTTTTTTTAAATTGAATGAAATTTAAAAGTATTTTAGAATGTCTAATGGAATTAAAAATTATTTTTATGCATTTGTGTACATTTAAGCTAATGAAATATTATTTTACAGAATAATAGAATTAAAATTTCTTTGATTAAAACCCTTTCTACCATGGAAGTATCGAAAGAGCATTTGAGGCACAAAATGCTTTATGAGTACAAAAAAAGAAACCCTGCAGCCGAAGCGACTTGAAACATACACTCAGTTTATGGGAAAGAATACTTGAATGAAAGAACTTGCAGAAGATGGTTTGCAAAATTCAGAAGTGGAGATTTCAGCCTTGAAGATGAAGATCGAACAGGACGTCCAGTTGAGTTTGATGATAAGCTCCTTGAAGAAAATCCTGCATTATCAGTTGAAGAATTGGCAATAAAGCTTAGTTCAAACCATACAACTGTTCATCGTCATCTTCAACAACTTGGAAAGGTTCCTAAACTTGGAAAATGGGTGCCTCATGAATTGTCTGAAAGCAACCACAAATCCCGAGTTGACATCTGCTCTTCTCTCCAATCTCGCGAACTCATTTCACCCTTTTTGGATAGACTTGTGACTGGTGACGAAAAATGGATCTTCTATCGAAATGTTAAACGTCGTAAACAGTGGCTTGGTAAAAGGGAAAAGGCTCAACCACAACCGAGAAGGGAACTTCATGGTAAAAAGGTTCTTCTCTCTGTCTGGTGGGATTGCAAAGGAGTAATTCACTTTGAATTGTTACCACGTAATGCAACAATCAATGCTCAAGTCTACTGTCAGCAATTAGAGCGTTTGAATCAAGATTTGAAGAAAAAGAGACCCCCTTTAGTGAATTGAAAACGAGTGATGGTTTATCAAGACAATGCACGACCCCACACTGCAAAGATAACATCACAGAAGATGGAAGAACTTGGTTGGGAAAAAATTCCTCATCCAACTTATTCTCCTGACCTTGCCCCCTCAGACTACCATTTGTTTCGTAGTTTGCAGAATCATTTGTGGGGCATAACTTTCGAGAGATAGGAGGAGGTTGAAACTGACATTTCAGAGTTCTTCGCTTTGAAACCAAAAGAATTTTACATTGCTGAGATTAAAAAGCTTGTAAATAGATGGAAGGAAGTCATAGATAATCAGGGAAAGTACATTGATGATTAAATTTCAATTAAATATAACATTTGACCACTTGTTTTCTTTATTCAAAATTCGGACAGAACTTATGGGATGATCTGAAAAATACCCATATTGAGCATATAGCGCGCGCGTGTGTGTACATACTCTTTGCATTTAGTTTAATTGGGGTTGGTGGAATTTCTGTACTCATATCTGTTTCAATCGTCGTCTCGTTTCTCTTATCGTTTTTCTTGGGTTTTCTCATAGACTTGTGTACTGGTTTTCAAATAGGTATATCGGTAGAATGCACTAGGCTTGAAAGATTGTCTTGAGACACACGGCATGTTATATAGCATAAGCATATATTGCGGGGGGGGGGGTGCTTAGTGGTTAGTTGTGGTGTTGCACTCATAATTTGCAAGATTGTGTTTTCAATTCATGGACGAGCGACGCATTGAGTAAACCACTTCATTCACATTGCTCCAGTATACTCAACTGACAAAATGAGTAATCCTGCAACGGACCGGTGTCTCGCCCTGTTGAGAAAAAATATATACGTCACAGAAACCAAGAAATCAGCTTTGTGAGTCTATGACGAGGGAAGGACCTTTGATACATTTTTCATATACATATATCGTGTATATATATTGTATTTATGTATATTTGTATATATAGAGGAATCAACCGCATTACGGGAGTCTCAAGTTCTGGAAAACTTGTCGCAACGCAAAGTCCCGTAACACAGAATATTTTTTTCTATTGGTTTTTCATGTTAGAAAGTGGTAATGCGTTCCAATTGATTTGAGAGAGAGAGAGAGAGAGATGGTAATACAACCAATTTTATGAAACTAACAATTCAAAACATACACACCACAGGATGTATACATGAAAACATTTAAAGAGAAACACGTTCGGTAAGCAATAAGAAACGTAATAGAGTATGTTCTTACCACAGAAAATGTTGACAACTGTGCGAGGAATAGTGGTGGAATGAGAGTTACTAAGAGGATAAGGGACACTATCGTCTGTCTTATAGTTGATCATCATCAACATACTTGAGAAGCGAAGTAATTATCGAAAATTGTTTGATGCCTATGTCGCATCATCTTTTTGTACAGCTAAAAAATGGAACTGAGCCTTGTAATTTTTTGAGTTATTTTCCAGATTGGGTTGTTATCAGCAAAAACTTGCAGTCCTTCCTCTATAAGTGCGAATCTTATTTTAGTAATACTCTTTGCATTCGGTTTAGATGGGGTTGGTGGGATTTCTGTATTCATATCTGTATCAACCGTCGTCGTGTTTCTCTTGTCGTTTTCCTCAGGTTTTCTCATAGACTTGTGTACTGGTTTTCAAGAGGTATATCGGTAGAATGCACTAAGCCTGAAAGATTGTCTTGAGACACATGGCATGTTATATAAATCTGCTAAATTATTGTATCTCTACACCATGAAACTGTTAGCAGCTCCTTTTAAAACTATCTAGAGAGAGAGAGAGAGAGAGAGAGAGAGAGAGAGAGAGAGAGAGAGAGAGAGAGAGAGAATAGTGAAGCATTATCAAGCCAGGATAAAAATATTGTTTAAATTAGTAAAAGACTCCGCGTATTCTTGTGACAGGGTTCGCGGTTATAGTTCATCACCAATTTATATTTTACATCCGTGGTTGTTCCAGTTATACTGAGTTTTACGTAGCTTGATATACAAGGCAGGGTATAAATAATAATCGTTACATATTTTTCTTTATTATAGTAAATTTGACTTATAGATGTTTCCAGTAGTCATTATAGGTTCGTTATTGATAAGTTTACTCAATCAGTCCTTTGTTCGGTTGAGAAAAAACTGAACGTCCTAAAAAATTAATGCTACTTTCGTCAGTCATTTCTGATTATAACAAAACAGAACACTGAAGGGATGATATAGTTACTGGGGGGAGTGAGGAGAAGCAATAAGAATCAGTATAAGGTAAGTGCGAGGGGCATATTCATACGGCACAGAATGTTTTCACCTCAATAGACGGTCATTGATAGGTTGAAATTGCCGAAATGCAAGAAATTAAAGACCAAATATCTTACAAACTATAGAATTTTCTCAATAAAGCCAAGAGAAAAAGATGTTTTATAAACACATTCTACCAGTAGACGAAATTTTATAAACACATTCTACCAGTAGACGAAATTTTTTAGTTACCTAAAAATTATGTTAAAAACTGCCGTTCAAACCGAAAAGATCCGTATCTCTTCAGGTGATTACTAGATGTATCTCTTTAAAATAACGTCCGTTTCGCAAGTTTACTTTTCAGTATGTGAATAGAAAAGCAGTAATACTGCTTCTCTATTATAGAGGATGAATAAAAATCAAATGCAAAAAGAAACAAATACACAATACAGCGAAAAAAGTATTAAAGAACTTGCGGAACAGACGTTTGTTTTAACGAAATATATCCTGTAATCACATCTATACGGATGGATACTCCTAGGCTAGTGGTTAAGTATTACACCTGTGAGAGATCGATACTAGATGAGTTGAAACAATTGTAGTGATCAATAGACATTCTCGTATCTTCCATCTTCCGTCTCTCTCATCTCATATATGTATGTATGTATGTATGTATGTATGTATGTATGTATGTATACTCATACATCACCGTTACATATTTATATATACCCCTGGATATGTGTATATGCGTGTGTGAATGTGTGCACGCGCGTATGTTTGCTTACATTTTTTAGATCGATGTTAAACTAGATTTGGAAAGAGCAAGCATGGGAAAATGGACTAAAACGACTATATAAAATTGTGTGTGCGTGTGTGTCTGTGTGTAATTTGAGTAAATACAATTTACAATAAAAATACTTAGTTTTATTTTGAGTAAAACGCCAGCGTCTTTCAAAGCAAAATCTTTGAAGCCTGTTTGCCTGACTGTCACTCACTCCCACACCTTTTGTTTTTTTTTACACTTATTTCCCTCCGAGTGTGATGGGCTTTTATTGTATGTAAGATATGCATTTTTATATACATGTCTATATGTGTGCATACGTGTGTGTGTACACATATGTATATGTGTACGCCTCCGCGTGATTTTTCAGAGTACTTCAGTGGGTGATGCCATAAAAAATTTCTTTCAATTTTACCACCAATTAAGACAAAATTCGAGAAAACTCAATATTTTAACATTTCACTCCGAAAGCATTGATGTACATGTGTGCGTGCGTGAGTGTGTGTGTGTGTGTGTGTGTTTGATGGGTTGTGCGACACAGAAAGTGTGGTGTGTAAGTGAAGTGCTTTTGTTAGTGTGTGTAAAGAGACAGACAGAGTGAAAGACAGAAATAAGCGCGCATAATTGAAAGTTTTCACTATGATATCATCACGTGCGAAAAAATTCGAAGGGTTTTGAACAATTGAGATACACATGTCACGCCTGTATTGAAACCATTGCTAAGCTGCCGTAATTGCTTAATTAAGACTTTGTTTAAATTGAAAGGGGCAAATATGTGACGAGGTTGAAAAAAAATACCCCAGAAAAAAAAATGTACTGCTGGTATTTATATAATTCACTACTATTTTGCTACAATGTCATGAAAAAGAAAAAAATTAGGTATGTAAATCGAATTCGCCACCCCCTTTTCCGCGTTCGCGTTTGTGTAAAAAAATTATTATTTAAGTTTTAAAAATTATTTACTTTGTTCAAAAAATATTAATATTAATTAATTTTCAAGAATTATTTAATTTTATTCTGTAAAATAGTAATTAATTCATTTATCTGTAAATCCGCGAGGTTTTACAGATAGAATGGTAACCTTCAACTAACACTATCTCCTCCGAGACCCTGCGGCGCAAGTTGACCAAAATTGAGAGTATGGTAGAAGAAGGGTTGCTCTTCCTTCCGTAGAACATAAAATTCAAATCGGACCATGTTAACACCAAAAATTATTTACATCAAAAAGATGCTTTTTTCTATGAAAATCCCTATTTTTTACGATTTTTTCACTGCTGTGTCGCCACTTTTCGGTGTATTTCGACCAGAAAAATGTTCACAAAATTTTTACTTTTCAAAATTACAATTCCAGCGGGCCGAAACAAACCCGAGCAACGCCGGGCGATACTGCTAGTGTAGTATAAAACATTTTTTCACCTCTTGAGTGGTAATCAAGTCAAACCGAAAATGGATCTGAAGATATCCCTTTCTTTCCAAACGAAGCAAAAACTAGATAAATAAAATAAACTTTTCGTCCTGTTCCCGAAGTCAGTATCATGCTGTGTGCCGCCGAAAGGCACATTTAATTTTTGAAGAAAATCAACAAAATGCAAATCAAACACAAGTACCATAAATACAGATAACAGCAACAATAACACCGTTTAAAGTTTGGCACAAAGCCAGCAATTTTAGAGGAAAGATTGTATTAGTGGATAAATCGACTCCAGTATTTGACTACTTTATTTCATCTACCCCGAAAGGGTGAAAGGAAATTTTGATCTTGGCGAGATTTGAACGCCGAACGTAAAATACCGGAAGAAATGCCACTGACGCGCAGACGTTTCTGTCAGCTCACCGTTGTAACAAATATTAATGGTAGTCGTGGTGGTAATGATAATAATCTTTATATATATAAAACTGAGAATGTGTGTGTGTGTGTGTCTGTCTGTCTGTGTGTTTCCCTAAAACTTGAGAACTACACAACCAATTCCATTCAAATTTTACACATGCCTTACTTAGGGTCCATGTAGTTTCATGGGCAAAAGAAAATGTTCAACTTCTTGCCTAGAGCGAGCCCATAGCAATATCATATCTTCTCCACTATTTCAGTATTACGTGTTAAAAGTGAAACAAAAACGTTTCTCTATTCTATGTCAGATACTTTCACTTTAACAATAAAAATAATAATAACAATTGAATTATATGTAGTAAGTAATAATTAAAATCAAACTAAAGTATAATATAATCGTAACATAACAAAATTAAAAATAGCAATTGGTATAAAATTGCATCAATGATTTGAACTTGAATAAGTGGTTTCACATGAATGGGAATAAATTAAAAAATAAAATTAGCGTGCAGAAATGGAATAGTCCAGATGGATAATAAAAAATTAAATTAAAGAAAAGTATACAATGTAGAAAAAAAGAAGATTTGAGCACATGTCTGAAATTTATTCTTTGAGTTATTAGTAAGTTGATATATATTTTGCTCTTGTACTGTTGTCTTTGTTATTATATACTGTTGATCTACCTGTTTTTTGTCCATTGTTGTATAACTAACGAAGTCAGCCTTCGCGCGAGGACTTCGCGTTGGTGTTCCCCCCTCAGTGGGGGAAAACTACAATTAATTTTGATTTACCAAAGGCTTGTTAAAGCCATTTGTTCAAGATGGAGTCCCCCATCACTTATTCGCCCGTGACGAGCGAGGATGAATACCCGGCGTTGTCGCCAAGTAAAAAAGAGGCGTTGTCGCCAAGAAAAAAAGAGGCGCTGTCGCCGAAGAAAAAAGAGGCGGCGTCGCCCAAGAAAATGGAAAAACAAGTACCAGCATCAACTCCAGCAAAAAAATTCGCTGAAGTGGCTGGGAAAAAGATCAAAAAAATAAATATAGACAATTTTAAAAAATTTGCAGACTGTGTAAAAAAAGAAGGCACAGAAGTGACTGTGGCCACAAACTTACAAATACATGAGGAGATAGAAAACAAAAGAATAATATATAAAACCTATGACACAGCGACTAAAATGATCCAAAAAATCGAAGAAAAAAAGATAGAGTCTTGTCTAAAACCTTTTATGAACAAGATAACGTATATTAACAGAGGGAAAAGATTCGGCACAGTGGAGGTGCGTTTCGCTACGGAGGATATAGCGAAGAAATTATCAATGGAACCAATCAAGGCGGAAAACATTGTCTTACTACCATTGTACAAAGGAAAAAGGACGTCGAAAATTTCAATGAATAACATACCGCCAGAGGCAGATGCTGAATGTCTGGTGGCAGCAGTGATGGTAGGTCTGGAGGAAAAAATAAACATCCTCCAGGCCACAGTGGAGGAAGAAGAGTTTTGGAAGGGCCAAAAAATTGTGATAGCCATCCAAGCAGAGGTGCAAACATTGGAAGAAATTCCAGAAACGTTGAGGATTAGTGAAGACGAGAAAATAACAGTGTTCGTAGAGGGCAGGAAACCGAGGTGCTTCGGCTGCGGCAAGAAGGGGCACGTAAGGGCGGAATGCCAACCCCAACCCAAACCGCAGGAAGCACCTAAGCCAAAAGAAAAAGAAGACAATGTGTCACCAGAAGCAGCGTCAGACGGCCCAGAAGGGAAGACTGAAGGTGTGGAGGTGACAGCAGAACCAGCGGCGGAGAAAGAAAAGAGCGAGGAAAAGATAAATGAGGAGGGGTGGGCAAAAATTATCGGAAAAAAAAAAAAAAGAAAAACGGAAACCACCCCTCCCAGAGTAATTTTAAAAAAGAAAAAAGAGTCAAACTCATATATGGCAGTAAGAGCATCAAATAGCAGACTCGGAAACGTGTTGGCAGCCATGGCCAAAGTGGTGAAAGTAGAGAAAAAAAATGACTTTGTAATTTATAGAATAGACCGGAAGGATTACGGGCGGATAAAGTCAGAATTCTTCCATGACGTAGGCCCACTTAGATTGGATGTGACATCCCCACATATATTCGAGGGCCTACGTCAGACTCCCCCACGAGGCCCAGATAAAGATTTAGAAAAACAAGAGAAAACCGAACCACTGATATAAGGTAAGTAATGGATTCCATTTATGTTGGTTGTTTAAATGTGCGCGGCCTGGGAGCAGACTGGAAGCAAGGTCGCTTCCTGCATGATATCAGGTCGCGTAATTTAGATGTTATTGTTGCTACAGAAACCCGGTTAGAGGGGCCAAGAGGTCTACTCCCGCTGTTTGACGGCTACGAGAGTTTTTTCTCTCCTGGCAGTCCTACAGGCGGGAGTGGGGTGTTGGTCCTATTAAAAAGAAACCGGGTTTCTGAGAAAAAGTTAATTTTTGCAGATCCAGAAGGTAGGCTGGTCGTCATGGATTTGACGTTCAGTAACGGTAAAGTTATCAGACTGGTTGCAATTTACGCACCCAACCATACAGGGCAAAGTGATTATTTTCGTGAACTAGAAAACTTTCTTGGTACTTCGCATTCATTAGTGGTGCTAGGAGACTTCAACACAATTTGCAAAGCGGATGTAGATTATGTTGGCTCGTGTCCAGATAGAAAAGGCAACAGTGGCTTCATGGAACTGCTAAGCCGCTTTGAGCTAGCAGATCCTTATAGGCTGGAATTTCCGAACGCTCCATTGTGGACATGGTCAAACAGCGACGGATCTTCCAGGTCATATCTAGATAGAATACTAATTAGAAAAGTAGACAGTAAAATAGCTAAGTGTCCACAGTTTTACCCGATCAGCTACAGTGATCATAAAATGGTCACTTGTAAGCTTGACATAGATAAGGTTAAAAATAGAGGATCCGGTTACTGGAAACTTAATACGTCCCTTTTGGCGATTAAGGAGTACAAAGACCGGATTAGGATATAATTCAGAGGGCACTATCTGGTACCATCATTAATAACAAATGGTGGTACGCCCTCAAACGAGCCATCAAGTTTGAGTCTATTAGATATAGCATAGGAGTAGTGGCTAGAGAGGCTAGAAGGGAAACTACTCTAGTTAAGGAATTAGAGGAAGCCATGAAAACTGGCTCTGCGGCTCAGGTGGCGTCCAAGAGACTGGTGTTAAACCAGCACCTCGAGGCCAAACACATGGGCTGCATTGTCAGGGCTAGAATCCGTCATATGGGATGTGAAGGAATCAACGCCGTGAGATGGGCCCGAGTGGTGGAAGCTCGGCATGGTAACGATGCCACGATTCGATCTTTGACGAACCAACAAGGTGAGTTGATAAACGAGCCCGAGGAGATGTGTGAGGCCTTTCAGGAGCACTTCGCTCAGCTTTTCGGTGAGTGCGGCGGACTGGATAGGAGGAGGGCCTTTACGGACCTACTCGACGGTCTGCCGCGCTTATCGGGGCGAGATGCGGAGGGCTGTGAAGGGCCAATCACACCTGAGGAAGTGGTTGAGGCAATGGCGGACTGCGGCGCGGGCAAGGCGCCGGGTTTGGATGGTCTACCCTATGAGTTATATAAGAGTATGCCAGACTTGTTCGGGCACCTACTGGCGGAGGTCTATGCGAACTGGCAGCAGAACGGGCTTATACCCAGATCTGTGCGCCGGGGAGTAGTGACTCTCGTCAGAAAGGACCCGAGCAAGGGGGAGTGCATTGATAATTTCAGGCCCATCACTCTGCTAAACACAGAGTTGAAGATTTTGGCCAAAGTGTTATCGAAAAGATTGGCGCGTGTCGCGGATGGTCTGATCGGGGAGGCACAGACATGTGCCGTTCCGGGCAGATCCATTCAGGATAATCTCCATCTAATGCGGTACACTATAGAGGGGTTTAATAGTGATTCTGGCAAGGGTGGGGCACTGGTCCATTTAGACCAATCTAAAGCTTTTGATAGGGTCGACCATCGTTACCTGGTGTCTGCTCTGGCACAGTTCGGGCTGAGCCTTGGCTTCCTCAGGTGGATTATCCAAATTTATGATAACATCGACTCGGTAGTTCGGGTGAACGGCTTCTTGTCGAAGCCGTTCAAAATCAAACGCTCGGTTCGTCAAGGGTGTCCGCTCTCCCCGCTTTTGTACGTGATGGCTCTTGAGCCATTACTGCGAAAACTGAGCGGCATCCCGAGACAGCCAGGTAATGGAAAATCAGTGTCAGCGTACGCGGATGACATCACCATCATCGTAACCGAAATGGACCACCTATGTAAAGTAGGCAAGGCCATAGAGGTTTACGAGACGGTGACAGGAGCAAAAGTTAATCGCGAAAAGTCAGTCGGCTTGCAACTCGGCACCTGGAGAGGCAAGTCGATGCCTCCTGACAGCGTCGTGGGACGTTGGACGGAGGGTCCGATTAAACTGCTAGGGGTCTGGTTCGGTCCAGACCTCCAAATAGAGAAGAATTGGGGCGAGGTAACGAGCAAGGTGGCTGCAGTAGCCAAGACCTGGTCTTGGCGGTGGCTATCCTTGAAAGGGAGGGCGGAGGTGGCCAATGTGTTTATCGCATCGGTTATCACCTACCGCCTTTCCGTCGTTCCTTGCCCTGATTCGTGGTTGATCAAGTTGGAAAGACAACTCTTCTACTTCTTGTGGAAGGGCGGGAAACCACTTGTGAAACGCTCTACTTGCTGTCAACAACCGTTAAAGGGTGGGCTAGGGATGCCTTGGCTGATGATGCGCAGACATGCGCTGAGGTTAAGACATCTGTGGCTCTACCTGGATGGTGAACGGGTGTGGTCTTCGCTGGCAAAACTGATGTTTCCCAAGTTCACCAGTTTCGGTGGATGGGAAACCTGGCTGAATCGTAGATCGAAACTTGGTACTTGGTACACGGAGTGTCGCAAGGCTCTCCTGCTATTCCGTCGCTCGGGCAACGCCTGCGGTGGGGGTTCCACAACATTCTTCTATAGAGGGTTGGTAGAGGCGGAATGTGAAGATACCTTGGGGGAAACCCTAGGTCTCGACGATAATCAGCTGGCCAGTCTGTTCCGACGTACGTTCGAGCCGAGGACACTGGACAACTTCCAGAAGTCTCTGGCATGGCAATGCTACAGAGGAGCTCTACCTGTTCGGGATAAACTCGCAAGGCACGGTGGCCAAGACAGTCCGATATGTCCAAGATGCGGGCGGGATAGGGAAACCGTCCCGCACGCTATTGTTCATTGTCCGGACGTGTCTGAGGTGTGGGTTTATGCCGAACACCTGTTGTCAGGTACACGAAGAGTACAGCTGTCGACTGAGTCGATTACAAAAATTGACCCACCGGATTTCCTCGTGAATGAAGGTAAGTTTCGTTTTCTCGTTGTAGTAGCAATTGCGAAAGAGGTGATATGGAAGACGAGAATGAAAGGTGTACAGTCAGGCAAGTTCATCTCCGGCCCTGGTTTGATGAAGTATTTCATCTTTCACCTGAAAAGGAAGATAGGGCTGGAGAGAATATGCCTGACTAGGAGAGTGTATGAGGAACGATGGAAGGATGTAGCACGAAAGTTGCGAGTGAAAGATACAACATAAATGTAATACCAAGCTTAACCAAAAGTATCAGTGGGGAGGCGGGGCTCGTGGGGTCCGAGCTAAACCCGCACCCACTCCACCCGTAACGTCTTCCGGTCTGTCCCATCATCCGATTCTGTCCATTTATTGTAATTCATGAAAATTTTTAAATCCGATTTTGTGTAAAAACCATTCGTATGTCTGACCCCAAATCAGATTGTTTTGTCCCCTCTGTGTTCGCCCCTTGTGGGTAATAATAAAACAACATGTCTGAAATCTATGTGTGTTGTTATCTGTGACTAGACGGTGAAATTTTTCTGTGTAAATTGATTTGATATCGCGCGAGGCGTTTGCCTCCACGTGTGGAAACCTTCCGAAGAAGGTGAATTGACCCTCTAGTCATGGCGACTTACGTGGGGGTCACCGGGAAAAATAACGATTCGTCGATAATCGTGAAGGATGTTTTCTTTGAGAAGAGTAAACTCAAAGAATATGAAAAGCTATTCAAAAGGGAGGGTGATAGCGTGAAGCTAATCCCCCCCGCGAAAGCAAAAGAGGACAAAGAAAACAAGACAGTAACATATAGAACCCAAGACAAAAATACAAAGAAACTGGCAAGAGTGGAGATAGCCGAAATCGAAAAATGTCTGGGAGACATAATGGGGAAATCGACCTACGTGAGTAGAGGCAAGAAATTTGGTACGGTGGAGGTGAGATGTGCAACGGAAGAAATTGCAGCCTCACTGGCTACCACTGTACTAAGAGCGGAAACATTTATAATGTGGCCCTCATACAAGGGAAGAAGAGGGGTCCGGGTTAAAATCCGAATATACCCCCAGAAGTGAAAACAGAATGGCTGGCAACAGCTATTCTAGGAGCAGCAGAAGAGGAAGTGGAGGTGGAATCCTTTAAGGAGTCCAACGCGGTAAACTGGAGAGGATATGGGGTAGAACTGTGTTTGATGGCCACAAAAGAGGACATTGAAAGGTTCCCCTACAGAATAGAAATTGAAGATGAGAAAACCCTCAGTGTAATTGTAGAGGGAAGAAAACCAAACTGTTACCTGTGCGGGACAAGGGGGCACATTAAAAAAGAGTGCCCGTTATACGAATTCGTAGCGGAGTGCGAGCAGGAACTTGAAGAAAAGAAGAATACGGTAAATGAAAAAGAAAACATAGAAAAGGAAACAAAACAACAAGAGAAAGGAAATAATAAGTCAATGAAGGAAAAAGAAATAAAAGAAAAGAAAGAAATAGAACCAAAACAGAGTCAGGAAAAAAAAAGGAAAAAGAACCAACAGGAAAAAAACAAGAGAAAGATCAGAATCAAACGAAAAGAAAAGACGGCACACAAAAAGAAAAAGAAAAGGAACATAAAACACGAGAGAAAGAGAGAACAGACAAAGAACCAAAAAGACAAGAGAAGGAAGAAGAAAGAAAAGAAAGCAAAAAGAGAGAAAGGGAGAAACAAAGAGAGGAGAACAAGGAAGAAATAAGCCCGAAAAGAAAAACGAAGGAAAACGTAGGACGGAAACAAGATTACTGCTTCTACAAGTTAATAACCTTCCATTTCTGCCCCGAAATGAAAGACTTAACATGTAATACGGAGGGACATGTGTGGGTCAACAGGATGACCGATCAGTGGCAGGAGACTGCTCTAATCCCCGAAGAAAGAGTCGCTGAGTTCCTCAGAGCTGCCGGAGAGAGTGTAATATTTTACACGAGTGTTCGAGTGAGAGAGCGGCTGCCTGAGGGCTCAGTGATTGACTTTAGAGAATTGAAAGTTATTATGGAATACGTATAGAATTGTGAGAGAAGAAAGAAGAGAAAAAAGAAAATATTGTGAAATATATGTGACGAAAATGTAACCACTTGATTCCGGGGATCGAGTGGACATTTACATCTCATTGTAAATATTCTTTCATATGTCATTTTTACTTTTATTTTTTCCTTTTCTTGTCATTCGCTTTCTTATTTTAAGTTCCCCGATTGTATTGTCCCATCTATGTTCGCCCCTTGTGGGTAGTAATAAAATCACATGTCTGAAATCAATTTTTGCGTCTGTTAGTAAGTTATATATTTTGCTCTCATAGTATTATCTCTGTTTTTCTATATTGTCTGTATACCTGTTTGTTTACTGTTGTTTAACTGAAGAAGTCAGCCTTCACGCGAGGACTTCGCGTTGGTGTTCCCCCCTCCGGGGGGGAAAACTACAATTATTTTGGAATCTCCAAAGGCTTGTTAAAGCCATTTGTTTAAGATGGAGTCCCCCATCTCCTATTCGCCCGTGACGAGCGAGGACGAATACCCGGCGTTGACATCAGGAAAAAAAGAGGCGTTGTCGCCAAGAAAAAAAGAGGCGTTATCGCCGAAGAAAAAGGAGGCGGCGTCGCCCCAGAAAATAGAAAAATCAATACCAGCATCAACTCCAGCGAAAAAATTCGCTGAAGTAGCTGGGAAAAAAATTAAAACAATAAACGTTGAAAATCTAGAAAAATTCGCAGACAGTGTAAAGAAAGAGGGCACGGAAGTGACTGTGGTCGCAGACGTACAGAAACATGAAGATATAGAGAGGAAAATAATTATTTACAAAACGTACAACACAGCTACAAGAATGATTCAGAAAATCGAGGAGAAAAAAATAGAGTTATGTTTGAAACCAATAATGGACAAAATAACATATATAAACAGAGGTAAAAGATACGGCACAGTGGAGGTGCGTTTTACCTCTGAAGAGATAGCGAAAAAACTATCAATGGAGACTTTCAAAGCAGAAAACATCGTTCTATTACCATTATATAGAGGAAAGCGGACATCAAAAATCACAATGAACAACATTCCCCCAGAGGCAGATGCAGAATGTCTGGTGGCAGCAGTGATGGTAGGCCTGGAGGAAAAAATAAACATCCTCCAGGCCACAGTGGAAGAAGAGGAGTTCTGGAAAGGACAAAAGATAGTGATAGCCATACAGGCGGAGACACAAACACTGGAAGAAATTCCAGAAACAGTAAAAATTAGCGAAGAGGAAAAAATAACTGTTTTCGTGGAGGGCAGGAGGCCGAGGTGCTTCGGCTGCGGCAAGAAGGGTCATGTAAGGGCGGAATGCCAACCCAAACCCAAACCGCAGGAAACACCGAAGCCAAGAGAAAAAGAAGTGTCACCAGAAGCAACGTCGGACGGCCCAGAAGGGAAGACCGAAGGTGTGGAGGTGACGGTGACAGCAGAACCAGCGGCGGAGGAGAACAAGAGCGAGGAAAAGATAAATGAGGAGGGGTGGAAAAAAATTACCGAAAAAAAAAAAGAAAAACGGATACCACCCCTCCCAGAATAATTTTAAAAAAGAAGAGAGAGACAATGGACTCATATATGGCCGTAAAGGCAGCGAATAGCAGACTAGGAAACGTGTTGGCTGCTATGGCCAAGGTGGAGAAAGTGGAAAAGAAAAATGACTTTGTGATCTACAGAATAGGCCGGAAGGATTACGGGCGGATAAAATCCGAATTCTTCCACGACGTAGGCCCACTTAGATTGGAGGTGACATCTCCACATATATTCGAGGGCCTACGTCAGACTCCCTCACGAGGCCCAGAAAAAGAGTTGGAAGAACGAGAGAAAACCGAACCACTGATATAAAGGTAAGTAATGGATTGCATTTATGTTGGTTGTTTGAATGTGCGCGGCCTGGGAACAGGCTGGAAGCAAGGTTGCTTCCTGCATGATATCAGGTCGCGTAATTTAGATGTTATTGTTGCTACAGAAACCCGGTTAGAGGGGCCAAGAGGTCTGCTCCCGCTGTTTGACGGCTACGAGAGTTTTTTCTCTCCTGGCAGTCCTACAGGCGGGAGTGGGGTGTTGGTCCTATTAAAAAGAAACCGGGTTTCTGAGAAAAAGTTAATTTTTGCAGATCCAGAAGGTAGGCTGGTCGTCATGGATTTGACGTTCAGTAATGGTAAAGTTATCAGACTGGTTGCAATTTACGCACCCAACCATACAGGGCAAAGTGATTATTTTCGTGAACTAGAAAACTTTCTTGGTACTTCGCATTCATTAGTTGTGCTAGGAGGCTTTAACACAATTTGATCTTCCAGGTCATATTTAGATAGAATACTAATTAGAAAAGTAGACAGTAAAATAGCTAAGTGTCCACAGTTTTACCCGATCAGCTACAGTGATCATAAAATGGTCACTTGTAAGCTTGACATAGATAAGGTTAAAAATAGAGGATCCGGTTACTGGAAACTTAATACGTCCCTTTTGGCGATTAAGGAGTACAAAGACCGGATTAGGAATATAATTCAGAGGGCACTATCTGGTACCATCATTAATAACAAATGGTGGTACGCCCTCAAACGAGCCATCAAGTTTGAGTCTATTAGATATAGCATAGGAGTAGTGGCTAGAAGGGAAACTACTCTAGTTAAGGAATTAGAGGAAGCCATGAAAACTGGCTCCGCGGCTCAGGTGATGTCCAAGAGACTGGTGTTAAACCAGCACCTCGAGGCCAAACACATGGGCTGCATTGTCAGGGCTAGAATCCGCCATATGGGATGTGAAGGAATCAACGCCGTGAGATGGGCCCGAGTGGTGGAAGCACAGCATGGTAACGATGCCACGATTCGATCTTTGACGAACCAACAAGGTGAGTTGATAAACGAACCCGAGGAGATGTGTGAGGCCTTTCAGGAGCACTTCGCTCAGCTTTTCGGTGAGTGCGGTGGACTGGATAGGAGGAGGGCCTTTACGGACCTACTCGACGGGCTGCCGCGCTTATCGGGGCGAGATGCGGAGGGCTGTGAAGGGCCAATCACGCCTGAGGAGGTGGTTGAGGCAATGGCGGACTGCGGCGCGGGCAAGGCGCCGGGTTTGGATGGTCTACCCTATGAGTTATATAAGAATATGCCAGACTTGTTCGGGCACCTACTAGCGGAAGTCTATGCGAACTGGCAGCAGAACGGGCTTATACCCAGATCTGTGCGCCGGGGAGTAGTGACACTCGTCAGAAAGGACCCGAGCAAGGGAGAGTGCATTGATAATTTCAGGCCCATCACTCTGCTAAACACAGAGTTGAAGATTTTGGCCAAAGTGTTATCAAAAAGATTGGCGCATGTCGCGGATGGTCTGATCGGAGGGGCATAGACATGTGCCGTTCCGGGCAGATCCATTCAGGATAATCTCCATCTAATGCGGTACACTATAGAGGGGTTTAATAGTGATTCTGGCAAGGGTGGGGCACTGGTCCATTTAGACCAATCTAAAGCTTTTGATAGGGTCGACCATCGTTACCTGGTATCTGCCCTGGCACAGTTAGGGCTGAGCCTTGGCTTCCTCAGGTGGATTATCCAAATTTATGATAACATCGACTCGGTAGTTCGGGTGAACGGCTTCTTGTCGAAGCCGTTCAAAATCAAACGCTCGGTTCGTCAAGGGTGTCCGCTCTCCCCGCTTTTGTACGTGATGGCTCTAGAGCCATTACTGCGAAAACTGAGCGGCATCCCGAGACAGCCAGGTAATGGAAAATCAGTGTCAGCGTACGCGGATGACATCACCATCATCGTAACCGAAATGGACCACCTATGTAAAGTAGGCAAGGCCATAGAGGTTTACGAGACGGTGACAGGAGCAAAAGTTAATCGCGAAAAGTCAGTCGGATTGCAACTCGGCACCTGGAGAGGCAAGTCGATGCCTCCTGACAGCGTCGTGGGACGTTGGACGGAGGGTCCGATTAAATTGCTAGGGGTCTGGTTCGGTCCAGACCTCCAAATAGAGAAGAATTGGGGCGAGGTAACGAGCAAGGTGACTGCAGTAGCCAAGACCTGGTCTTGGCGGTGGCTATCCCTGAAAGGGAGGGCGGAGGTGGCCAATGTGTTCATCGCATCGGTTTCCGTCGTTCCTTGCCCTGATTCGTGGTTGATCAAGTTGGAAAGACAGCTCTTCTACTTCTTGTGGAAGGGCGGGAAACCACTTGTGAAACGCTCTACTTGCTGTCAACAACCGTTAAAGGGTGGGCTAGGGATGCCTTGGCTGATGATGCGCAGACATGCGCTGAGGTTAAGACATCTGTGGCTCTACCTGGATGGTGAACGGGTGTGGTCTTCGCTAGCAAAACTGATGTTTCCCAAGTTCACTAGTTTCGGTGGACGGGAAACCTGGCTGAATCGTAGATCGAAACTTGGTACTTGGTACACGGAGTGTCGGAAGGCTCTCCTGCTATTCCGTCGCTCGGGCAACGCCTGCGGTGGGGGTTCCACCACATTCTTCTATAGAGGGTTGGTAGAGGCGGAATGTGAAGATACCTTGGGGGAAACCCTAGGTCTCGACGATAATCAGCTGGTCAGTCTGTTCCGACGTACGTTCAAGCCGAGGACACTGGACAACTTCCAGAAGTCTCTGGCATGGCAATGCTACAGAGGAGCTCTACCTGTTCGGGATAAACTCGCAAGGCACGGTGGCCAAGACAGTCCGATATCTCCAAGATGCGGGCGGGATAGGGAAACCGTCCCGCACGCTATTGTTCATTGTCCGGACGTGTCTGAGGTGTGGTTTTATACCGAACAGCTGTTGTCAGTTACACGAAGAGTACAGCTGTCGGCTGAGTCGATTACAAAAATTGACCCACCGGATTTCCTCGTGAATGAAGGTAAGTTTCGTTTTCTCGTTGTAGTAGCAATTGCGAAAGAGGTGATATGGAAGACGAGAATGAAAGGTCTACAGTCAGGCAAGTTCATCTCCGGCCCTGGTTTAATGAATTATTTCATCTTTCACCTGAAAAGGAAGATAGGGCTGGAGAGAATATGCCTGACTAGGAGAGTGTATGAAGAACGATGGAAAGATGTAGCACAAAAGTTGCGAGTGAATGATACAACATAAATGTAAGACCAAGCGTAACCAAAAGTATCAGTGGGGAGGCGGGGCTCGTGGGGTCCGAGCTAAACCCGCACCCACTCCACCCGTAATGTCTTCCGGTCTGTTACATCATTCGATTTCTGTCCATTTATTGTAATTTCATGAAAATTTTAAAATTCGTTTTATTGTAAAAATCCATTCGTGTGTCTGACCCCATCATCAAATTGTATTGTCCCATCTATGTTCGCCCCTTGTGGGTAATAATAAAACAACATGGAGGAAAGCAAATCGCGTGTGTAGTGAGTTATTATATTTTTCCGTTGCGTATATTTTCTCCGTTATATTCTACTGTGTGTCTAATTGTCTTTGTCTGTTGTTGTACAACTGTTGCAGTCAGCCTTCGTGCGAGGGCTTCGTGTTGGTGTTCCCCCCTCCGTGGGGAAAAAACTATCATTATTGCGGCTTGTGCCAAGAGCTTGTTAAGCCAGTTGTCGGAGATGGACTCCCCCATCTCATATTCACCTGTGTCTAGTGATGCAGGATCACCGACGGTGTCGCCAAAGAAAAAAGAAACCCCAGCACCAGTGAAAAAATTCTCTGAAGTAGCTGGTAAGAAAATAAAAACAATTAACGTTGAAGACCTAAAGAAATACGCAGACTGTATGACAAAAGAGGGCACGGAAGTAACAGTGGTTACAAATGCCCAAAAGCAGGAAGAGATTTCAAAAAGAAGAATAATATATAAGACCTTCAATATAACAAGTAAATCTATACAAAAAATAAAGGAGAAAAAAATTGAAAACTGCCTAAAACCGATAATGGATAAGATCACATACATCAATAGAGGGAAGAAATACGGCACAGTGGAGGTGAGATTCACAACAGAGGAGGTAGCCCAAAAGCTATCTATGGAACCAATAAAAGCGGAGAATATTGTTCTCCTCCCCCTGTATAGAGGCAAAAGAACCTCAAAGATCACAATGAATAATATTCCGCCAGAAGCGGATGCCGCATGTCTGGTGGCAGCAGTTATGGTAGGCCTGGAGGAAAAAATAAACATCCTCCAGGCCACAGTAGAGGAGGAAGAATTCTGGAAAGGGCAGCGGATAATAATAGCCATCCAGGCAGAAATACAAACACTGGAAGAGATACCAGAGACTCTAAAAATAAGTGAAGAAGATAGAGTCACAGTCTTCGTAGAGGGCAGAAAGCCGAGGTGCTTCGGCTGCGGCAAGAAAGGGCACGTAAGGGCAGAATGCCAGCCCAAACCGCAGGAAGCAGCTCAGCCAAGTGGAAGAAAAGAAGAGGTGTCACCAGAAGCAGCGCCGGGCGACCCAGAAGGGACGGCTGAAGGTGTGGAGGTGACAGAGGCAGCGGAACCGGCGGCGGAGGAAACAAAGAGCGAGGAAACAAAAAATGAGGAGGGGTGGTCAAAAATCACCAGGAAAAAAAGAAAAACTGAAACCACCCCTCCCAAAGTAAACCAAAAGAAGAAAAGAGAGTCGTTGAACTCATTTATGGCCATAAAGGCCTCGAACAATAGACTCGGTAATGTGTTGGCAGCTATGGCCAAGGTGGAAAAATGACTATATATTGTACAGAATAGGCCTGAAGGATTACGGACGGATAAAGTCCGAATTTTTTCATGACGTGGGCCCGCTCAGAATGGATATAACATCTCCATATATATTCGAGGGCCTGCGTCAGACTCCCCCACGAGGCCCAGAAAAAGAGACAAACAAAGAAGAAAAAGAAAAAACCGAACCACTGATATAAGGTAAGTAATGGATTACATTCATGTTGGTTGTTTAAATGTGCGCGGCCTGGGATCAAGCTGGAAGCAAGGTCGCTTCCTTAATGATATCAGGTCGCGTAATTTAGATGTTATTGTTGCTACAGAAACCCAGTTAGAGGGGCCAAGAGGTCTACTCCCGCTGTTTGACGGCTACGAGAGTTTTTTCTCTCCTGGCAGTCCTACAGGCGGGGGTGGGGTGTTGGTCCTATTAAAAAGAAACCGGGTTTCTGAGAAAAAGTTAATTTTTGCAGATCCAGAAGGTAGGCTGGTCGTCATGGATTTGACGTTCAGTAACGGTAAAGTTATCAGACTGGTTGCAATTTACGCACCCAACCATAAAGGGCAAAGTGATTATTTTCGAGAACTGGAAAACTTTCTTGGTACTTCGCATTCATTAGTTATGCTAGGAGACTTTAACACAATTTGCAAAGCGGATGTAGATTGTGTTGGCTCGTGTCCAGATAGAAAAGGTAACAGTGGCTTCATGGAACTGCTAAGCCGCTTTGAGCTAGCAGATCCTTATAGGTTGGAATTTCCGAACGCTCCATTGTGGACATGGTCAAACAGCGACGGATCTTCCAGGTCATATTTAGATAGGATACTAATTAGAAAAGTAGACAGAAAAATAGCTAAGTGTCCACAGTTTTACCTGGTCAGCTACAGTGATCACAAAATGGTCACCTGTAAGCTTGACATAGATAAGGTTAAAAATAGAGGATCCGGTTACTGGAAACTTAATACGTCCCTTTTGGCGATTAAGGAGTACAGAGACCGGATTAGGACTATAATTCAGAGGGCACTATCTGGTACCATCATTAATAACAAATGGTGGTACGCCCTCAAACGAGCCATCAAATTCGAGTAAATTAGATATAGCATAGGAGTAGTGGCTAGAGAGGCTAGGAGGGAAACTACTCTAGTTAAGGAATTAGAGGAAGCCTTGAAAACTGGCTCTGCGGCTCAGGTGATGTCCAAGAGACTGGTGTTAAACCAGCACCTCGAGGCCAAACACATGGGCTGCATTGTCAGGGCTAGGATCCGCGCAATGGGTTGTGAAGGAATCAACGCCGTGAGATGGGCCCGAGTGGTGGAAGCTCAGCGTGGTAACGATGCCACGATTCGATCTATGACGAACCAACAAGGTGAGTTGATAAACGAGCCCGAGGAGATGTGTGAGGCCTTTCAGGAGCACTTCGCTCAGCTTTTCGGTGAGTGCGGCGGACTGGATAGGAGGAGGGCCTTTACGGACCTCCTCGACGGGCTGCCGCGCTTATCGGGGCGAGATGCGGAGGGCTGTGAAGGGCCAATCACGCCTGGGGAGATGGTTGAGGCGATGGCGGACTGCGGCGCGGGCAAGGCGCCGGGTTTAGATGGTCTACCCTATGAGTTATATAAGAGTATGCCAGACTTGTTCGGGCACCTACTGGCGGAGGTCTATGCGAACTGGCAGCAGAACGGGCTCATACCCAGATCTGTGCGCCGGGGAGTAGTGACACTCGTCAGAAAGGACCCGAGCAAGGGGCAGTGCATTGATAATTTCAGGCCCATCACTCTGTTGAAGATTTTGGCCAAAGTGTTAACGAAAAGATTGGCGCGTGTCGCGGATGGTCTGATCGGGGAGGCACAGACATATGCCGTTCCTGGCAGAACCATTCAGGATAATCTCCATCTTATGCGGTACACTATAGAGGGGTTTAATAGCGATTCTGGCAAGGGTGGGGCACTGGTCCATTTAGACCAATCTAAAGCATTCGATAGGGTCGACCATCGCTACCTGGTATCTGCCCTGGCTCAGTTCGGGGTGAGCCTTGGCTTCCTCAGGTGGATTATCCAAATTTACGACAACATCGACTGGGTAGTTCGGGTGAACGGCTTCTTGTCGAAGCCGTTCAACATCAAGCGCTCGGTTCGTCAAGGGTGTCCGCTCTCCCCGCTTTTGTACGTGATGGCTCTTGAGCCATTACTGCGAAAACTGAGCGGCATCCCGAGACAGCCAGGTAGTGGAAAATCGGTGTCAGCGTACGCGGATGACATCACCATCATCGTAACCGAAATGGACCACCTACGTAAAGTAGGCAAGGCCATAGAGGTTTACGAGACGGTGACAGGAGCAAAAGTTAATCGCGAAAAGTCAGTCGGATTGCAACTCGGCACCTGGAGAGGCAAGCCGATGCCTCCTGACAGCGTCGTGGGACGTTGGACGGAGGGTCCGATTAAATTGCTAGGGGTTTGGTTCGGTCCAGACGGAATAGCATTATCTCGGAATAGTCTTATCTCGGTCACCCTATTTCATTCCAAGGTAGTGTCTGTAAGCGATCGTGTATTTGACACTTTTCACAATTTATATGTGATACATATTTTGTTCGAACATAGATTCCGCACACATAACAGAAACAATCTGGTGAATTTTTGCCTCATCTTGTTGCAATTTTCAAGAAAATTTAGAGTAATGTAATACAGAGCCGAAAGAAGAAAAAAATACTTGTACTATATTAATATACACCTCAATGGACAGTCTCTCTACTACGTAGGAAGAAAAATATATTAGTACTATATCAACATACACCTTAATGGCCAGTTCCTCTACAACACAAGAATAGAGTCTATCAATTTTATAAAACTAAAATGAAATTAGCATGCTTGTTGAGTACCACTAATCATTCATTAGAGATTTACGTTAAACCAAAAATACGATTTTCTTTAGCTAGCCCAAATTCTAGATACAAATGAGCAAATGTTCCTTCCCTTAAACATTGTATTTGTCAATAATTAGCTAATTTGATTTATCTCAGCAACAGTCTATTGTAGAGAAAAAATAAGATCATTTTCGAAATCAGCACGACTATTTGCATAATAAACACAAAAAAAAAATTGAGGCAAACGAAACTTTTGCAAAATTTTGTTACCTAATGTAATGCTGCTTCTACTAAGTAAGACTGATACAGCCACTGTTATTGAAGTCACTGCTAATATCTACTCTTTATTACCGATGAGGATCTTCAAAACTGTTACTACTACTACTACTACTACTACTATGTAGTCGAAGCAAGAGTTACTTGATCTGTTGCACTTATTGACCAGTACAAGTTCAATTTTATCATATTCTTGTGTACAAAATAAAGCTTAGTGATTTCTTTAATTTCGCGTTACGTTTGCTTTACTGTTCTTTTAAAAGATTGTGAAGCAAGTCCTTTTGGTGATTCTAGTGTAAATATTACTTTTTTCATTATTGCTGTGGTAGTCACACCAAGTATTTTATTATTAGAGCAGAAATTTCATTATCTACTTAATGTCGTTTCGAAGTGTTGTTGATCATATTTGGTAGATAGTAGGCGATTACGTAGGACGTATGTAATTCTTTTGTTACTTAATTTGTTGTAAATTTTTGCTTTACTGTGGCAGGTGATAATTTTTAAGGATTTGTTAATTGCACTCTCGTTCTTGATGAGTGTGTGTATGTGTGAAATTAATTAGCACTCAGTATATGAGTATACCAAACTTTGAGAAGTACTCTGCACGAAACCTTGACGATTGTATCACTTAACTTTTAGCCGAATAAAAATAATAAAACATGTATTTGATATAACAACACAGGTGTGTGTGTGTTCGCGCGCATGCGGTGCGGGAATTATAATCTTATTAATAAGAAATCATGATATTTAATCAACATTCTGTTTCAGCTGTTCAAGACATTTCATGTCGATCTACTTGTCAAAAAACCATATGCTTTCAATAGCAGCCTGCTGTTTCTTCTGATTTTACACGTTTAGAGTTGCCATTGGTTATTTAATCTCATTGCTTAAAGGTTACATTTGATGATGTAACCTTTAAGATTCTATTCCATATTTAGTTCAGAATCTCAAAAACTGCTGTATATTAATAAAATAGCCGACCATAACTAAACTTAATGTTGAATGCAGTAAGTCCCATAGGTGACAAACTTAATGTTGAATGCAGCAAGTCCCATAGGTGAAATTATTCTCCGTTCTAATTTTAATGCTAAAAGCCATACGGTGATACTGTGAATCTCATTTCTTCTGATGTTATTTATATGTCTCCTGGAAATGTTGCATCTATTTGTTTCTTAATTGTTGTCATAGTCTTTAAAACTATTATCTTCATAGTTTAGTTTTTGTTTTAATTTCCTTTTTTCATTTCTTTTTGACATAGAGTGTCTTCAATTTGCCTAAGTTTGCCTCTTGTTTAGAATATTTCAGGCATTAGAACGGGGGTGGGGAGAGAAATTCTCTCTCCCTCTCTTTTTCTGTATTTTAATACAGCCAGGTATTCGAATCAACTGTACCTCAGACAGCTAGTGAAAATGGCGATCTTAGTTCTATATCTTTTCATTGTAATTGCCACATGTTTATGGTTAAAAGACCTTCCCTTCACTATACTACTACTTGGCAGTGTGATAAACTATTATTACTTAGTCTGTTACAATAAGGTCTGTCCTTCACAAAAGTTTACTAATACTAAACAAGCCCGTCCGGGGATGTCTCTTGTATTTGCTAAAATGATTAAGAATAGTACTTGTTACTAAGCTAAAGTCTTTCTTCGCCGCATGAGTATTTCTAACTTCCGTATTTATTGCAAACAACATCAACTTAACGACAGTATTGAATTTCTTACCACTGCAACAGCCAACCACTTTACAGTGTAATGGTTGCTTTTTACGTGGCCGGCCTAGGTCACCAAGTAACACCTAAGATTTGAGGGAGGTGACTTTATACCAGTTGATGAGAGGTTAAAGTATGATAGAGGGACAGGAACAGGTATCTCACTTTGGGGAGATATATGGTTACCCAAGTTTGAAAAAAATGATGGCAGTAGTGAAGATGTATCAGGGTGCACTCTAAAATTACGAGAAGGCGAGTATTAGAGAAGTAGAATGAATAGATAAGTAATTTTCGTGGGAGTGTGAAGAAGAGCGGCAAAACGTTAGAGATAGGGATAGAGGAAAATGTAATGAGTGGCAAATGTGATGGAGGTGTAGTCGATCGTGAATATCAGTTGGAGGGGAAGCTAGGAGAAGTAGGTGTGAAACAGAGAGCTATAAGATGACAAAAAAGATGATGTGATGCATGTAGATGTGTGCGAGGTAGATACACAATGCCAGAGACGAAGTCAGAGGCACATAAGAGTAGAAACAGTATAAAAAAAAGCTGAGATAATGGGGAAAGGTGCGGGAAATTCAGGTGGTAAGAGATGATCTTGAGAATGCGTGAGAAAAAGGAAGTGCTTCCAGGGCAGGTGAACAGTAGGGGATGAAATATGTGCAGATATGCCCTCAAAAGCCGGGTAGCAACCTACGCAAGCTATGCAAATGATACGAAAGTCTCGCAGAAAATACAGAACCCCAGCGATGTTGCACACCTGAAGCAGGAGTTGGACTCAATTTACAGATGGGCTGAGGATAAAAAATATGCAGTTTAATGCTGAAAAGTTCCAAGTCCTGCGCTACCAGCATCCAAAACTGAATATGAAACTTACAGGGCACACTGGTCCACAGGGAATTTCAATCCCAGAGATTAAATCACTGAGGGACCTGGGTATCGACTCTTTCCAAGTGCACATTACAACGATGGCAACAAAGTGTAGACGACTGGCTGGATGGATCCTAGAACATCCAGAACCAGAGATAAGGAAACCATGATGGTCCTCTGGCGGACATTCGTCCTCATCCACCTGGATAACTGCTCACAACTATGGTCACCCACCAGTGTAAGATTAACAGCGGATCTTGAAGCAATCCAGAGAAGATTCACGTATATGTATGTATTTATATATATATATTATAATATTATATATATATTTATATAGATTATATATATATATATTTAAAAATATATATATATTTATATATAATTTATATATATATATATATTTATATATATATATTATAATAATTTATATATATATATATATTTATATATATTTATTTTATATATATATATTTATATATTATATATAT
>NW_021824694.1:30000-36381 GCF_006345805.1 Octopus sinensis | reverse complement strand
TGTTGAAGTAAATCGAACGGTTTTTGTGTATTATACTGTAAAAGTTGATTAAATGTTAATTTGACTATCTTTGATAGGAATACATAAATATTTAGTTTCATCATTATCATCATCATCGTTTAACGTCCGCTTTCCATGCTAGCATGGGTTGGACGATTTGACTGAGGACTGGCAAGCCAGATGGCTGCACCAGGCTTCAATCTTCATCTGACAGAGTTTCTACAGCTAGATGCCCTTCCTAACGCCAACCACTCCGAGAGTGTAGTGGGTGCTTTTACGTGTCACCGGCATGGGGCCAGTCAGGCAGTACTGGCAATGACCTCGCTCGAATCTTTTACACATGCCACCGGCACAGGTGCCAGTAAGGCGATGCTGGTAACGATCACGCTCGAATGGTGTCTTTTACATGCCACCGGCACGGAAGCCAGGTGTATTTAAAACAATGAAGTGAAGATAATTTCCCTGAAACTTTATTATTTTCACAAAGCTAAATGATTTCTTTACTTTTGGAGTAGGGGAATCTCTTTGACTAATTATCGTTAAATAAATCTAAGCCACACATGACTATTTCTTTGTGATGTTGAGAGCAAATATCATTTCCAGTGAAAATAATTATTTCTAATATTTAGACTCCATGTAATTAATGAAACTTATTAAGACATCTTAGAATAGATTGTAATAAGTTGTTTAAATATTAATTAGACAAGATTAATTAACTGACAGAAATACATAAATGTTTTGTTTGTGTTTTTCAAATGATGAAGCAAACATCATCTCCCTGAAACTTTAATATTTTCACAAAGCTAAATGTTTTCCTTATATTTCTTTACAGATTCACTATGGAAGACCAGACTGAAAATACTTTAAGGAAACTTATCCCTCTGAAAAGGGCTTTAAGGAACTCGACACCAAAATGGGATGAAGAAGGAGTTGACAATAAAAGGTGTAAATATGAGAGAGATGACGGTTCAAGGAGAGAAATGTCCGAGAAAAGATCTTCATTTCAGTCAACAACAAAACAAAAAAGACATAAAGGAGACCCTAAAAACTGGGAAATAATTGGAAGACGAAATATTTTGGACAAACGTGTATATTATACAAGGTTCAATGCCTATGAAGACAAAATTAATTTGTTGATAAATTCTCGGGAAAAAATATGTACTTTTTTAAAAAGTGTTGGTTTGGATGAAAATAATTTTCTAAAAGATTTTACACAGAGAATAGAAATTTTGCAGAAAGACATTAAGGAATATGATTACAGCCAAGATTTTAGTATTATAGGAAAACTTGAATGTTTTTTGGAACAATACATTAAGACAAATGTTTTGCAAGACAAACACAAAATCATTGAGGCACCAAAAATAATCAAGAAATTTCGGCCACATTCTTCGGTTGTAACCAGAGAAGCAAAGATTGAGGAATCTGGTGAAGACTTAAGCAACCCCATATCCAATATTGTTGTCATACAAGGGGGTATTGTAACATATTCCCGCCACTGTATGACAATATGTTGTATAACAAGAGACGGCAACAGAAATGAAGTTCATTGCTCATCTTCTGTCACTGATTTTACTAGAATCAGTGAAGACACAGTCCTGGCCACCCTCCCCTTCAAAAAAATGATTCTTATTATCAACCCTTTAAGTTTTAAAATCAAAAGAATTCAGCTAGGATTAATCTTGGTTTCTTATTTGGAACATTCTACGCTTATAGGTGTAGAACTGTTTGGTAAGACCATATTCCTCATTGATTGGGAAGATAATAGAATTATCACTCAATTTATTGGCAAAGAGATACCTGCAGATATTGCTGTTGGTCCACAAGGTAACCTGTTAATAGCATTTGCTAATATTAACAGAGTTACCTGTTACGATGTGGATGGCCAGCAGATATTTGAGGTAGAGACCCATTCTCTGGATCTCCCAACCAGCATCACTGTGTACCAAAACCATTTTTATGTCCTCCAGGGACATATTATTTATCGGATTTCAGGTAAGGGTGGTGTGTCAAAGAGGGAAATTGGAATGAAATGTCGGTATTTTTGCGTTTGCTCAGATACTATTTTCTTGACTGATTATTTTGGGGTTCTGCATAATATAGGGACAACTAAAGATTTTTGGTTCAAGCCGTCTTACAGCAACCAGCTATGTACACCCAGTCTGATCAACCATATATATATTGAGGATTTCTATAATGTCAAAAATATTCTTCCTATGTCAACATCTTCCATATTAATGCTCTACGGGAATAAGAAAGCTATATTACTCTCTGATATTGAGGGAAAAAATAGCCAAAATTATATAACTTTTAATTCTTCACCTTCTGCACTTTGTAGAATAAACAGAAACAGATTCCTGGTCTTTTATCGTGAAATGAAAGGGTTTCAGTATATCACCTGTCCTGAACTAAGAAAAGGCCCTTTAATAAAGGTGCAAACTGGTTACATGAAAATATGTCATATTGTATCAAATAAGTGTCTGGCTGTGACCACCACTGAAAACAAAAGCGAGGTCCATATCCTATTGATCAATGAAGATAAAGTTGACATTGCAAAAAGAATTTCTCTGGGACATCATAATGTCAGCATTGCTGCAACTCCAATTAATTTTGTAGTCGTAGATGGAAACGAAAATAAAATGGTATTTTATTCCACATGTGGTGAAGAACTTTTTCAAAAATACCTTCCATTCTATGGCCACCCTCATCACATCTACTCTGATAATGTTTATTTCTATGTCCTCTTCAGGAGACACTCTATTCTCAGATGTTACGATCTATATGGAGAAATGAAATGGCAGTGGGAACTGCCTTTCCCTGTTCACCCTCACATTGCTGTTTTCCAAGGAACTCTTTATGTCCCGGACACTCAACTCAACAGGGTTCTTCTTTACAAGTATCAAGACCGGTCGTCTGGCTGTTGTTTACCCATTAAAAATCCTTCTTTCAAAAATCTAAATCTATGAAAAGGAGAATGACCAAAAACTTGTCATTGGCGAAATATGTAATCTGTCCAATGGACAGCTAGTGGTGTCCGATATCAACCATGATTACTTGTTATACATTTCTAAGGAAGGAGACATTGTGTCCAGATTATCTCTGCCGTCTACAGCCACAGATATATGTCGATGGGATTCTGATCATATAGGGGTCACATTACCCCTACAGAAACAATTAAGGGTCATCGGAAACCTATCAAAGACAGTGAGAAGTGTATCATTAAGGCAGCCTTATGTACGGGTGTGTAAGATGGGTGAATGTGAAATTGTTTGTTACTGTGATAATCCATCACATTTAGATATTTTAGCCATCAATTATTATAATCAAGTCGAAGTACTTAAGACAATTAATATCCCTGTGTTTGTGAAATCATTAGCAATAGAAAATGAAACACGAAAATTATTAATTGTTACTAGGAAAATAGCCTTTCATTACAACACTAGTATCTGTGGTGGTGGTTATAGTAGTAGTAAGATGGTCCCCAGTGTTTTAATGTCCCAAGTGAAACGTCCCCTCAATCTCTGCGGTGGATCTATTGATAAAATATTTGTTTATCTGATAGACAGAAGCCGTATGTTTGCCATAAACAATCATAATTTGTTAGTTAATGATCTCGTTACAAATAATCAACTTAATTATTATATCGACCTGGTGGATGTATTTTCCAGAAACATTTCTGTCAGTGAAATGTTGTCTTCCACTTTATATCTACAGGACCTGACAGTTTCTGACAAAGCTAGACATGTCGTTGTCCCTTCAGGTTTTGGAGACCAAAAACCAGTGTACATTCGCCGTTTGTGTGTTATTGAAAATAACCTGATAGCGTCATATGACTGGAATAATAAAAACATTAAGATATTCACATTTGACGGTCAACTTGTGGACTCTATCAAATTGAATGTTTTTCCTATTAATATGTGTCGTTGGCAGAGAAACACACTGGTCATTACAACTTATGGTGCTAAGTCCCAATTGTTGACTTTAAAAGTTGGGTTCCCATTGTCGTCGGTAACCTACCTGACAAGAAATGAATATAAATGTATTGCTTCTTTATCAAACAATCAACTGTTGTGTAGTAAATATAGAGATAAATGTAATTTGTATGTTATCGTTATAGACGAAAAACATTCAACCGTGAATATAATAAAACAAATAGGCATACCTGAGACATTAACGAAAGACAGACGTGGACTTATTAATTACATCTGTAATATTATAGTTACTGCTAATGGTGTCATCATTGTCAGCAATAGAAGATTCATAATATTCTTCAACAGTGGTGGTCAGTATTTGCATTCAGTTAGACACTACATGGCTTATGATGATATTAAATACAACAACATGACAATTGATGACAGTTATTTGTACATTTATGGATGGTGGGATCGTTATGGTGATTTCACTGGCTATAACAGCTTAGTCTGTTTGACACAGACAGGAGAATACAACAGAATATTTATAAATAGTAGAATTTATAAAGATAAAATAGATTTCACAAGTATAAACTGTAATGGTCCACGTTTTGCTGGGAGCCACAACAAAGATAAATTGTATGTTGAAGGTTTGTTTCAGCTTAATCGGGAAAAATTCCCTGTTTGTCATTTACAAACAGACGAATGTCTTGTTCAGGTGAAAGATATTGACATCTCTGATGAAGGAAAGACAGTTGTGTGTGAAAAAGCCAATAATGGAAATGTTAAAATGTTTGATAGAGATGGGGAATTGCTATGCCACAGAGATCTAGGAAGTTTAGTTGGTGGTGTGTGTTTTACACATGGAAGAGGCATAATGGTCACGGTCCCTAACAGACGAGAAATATTTCAACTGAAGCAAGAAAATTTGGGGAAATATAAAGTTTGGGAAAGTCAAGTACCTTATGGTGTGATATGGAGAAAAGTGGGAAATATTTACTGGTGTGCACATATTGAATTGATTGAATGTCATTGCATAAAGATTGATGGGGACCAAGTGAACATTCTGGAATCTGTGTCATTATCAAATCTTGATTCTGGTCTTCGTTTCCCTTCCATTACATCTGAAACGAATAAGGAAATATTCAGTAATGAATTAATTAATAAATTGGAATACAGTGGCGGAGATGAAGTGGAAAGAGGTAAATCAGGTGAAATAATTGGTAAAAGTAGATTAAAGGTGAGATGTGGTAATTACATAGCGGAGAGTAAGCCAGGAATTGATGAAATATCAGTGAGGAGACTTCCATATCGGACAGCAATGGTCCCTTTTTCCATTCCTACATGCACTGAACCTGTTAATTATGATATCGAAGACAGTAGAGATTACAATAGTAAACTAATTAAGTTAGATGAGAATGTGAGTGTGTTGATGTTTCGAGAAAGTGTCACATTAATCAGAACAACAACAACAACAACAGTGGACATACTTCAACATAAACAACTACCACAACTACCACTGGACATATGTTGGTGGAAAGAGGAATGTTTCATTGTCGCCTTTGGTGAAGAACTGATGTTCTTCAACAGGGATCTCCGTCGTTTAAAAACCATCAAAACTAAGAAATTCTACAACAGGATTTATAAATACAACGACAATAAACTCGTGTGTGGTGGTGGTGGTCCTTATATTGAAGACATGACTGAATGTAGAAGCTGGTCTTCCTATTATGTAGATGTAATTGCTATTGATGGAAAGGTATGTAAATACATTCATAAAGTGTGCTCTTGGCTGAGAAAGAAGGAGGAGATAGAGGTGGTGTTGGATATAGTAGTGACATCTGGTGGAGATATTGTCGTTGTGAAGGAAGAGCGGGAGAGATACTGGAGTGGTTATGCCTATGATGTCATTTGGTTTAGTGAACATTTGGTCAGAAGTATAAAACTACCAAGATATCTATACAACAACATCCATAGACATTATCTAACTACACAAGGTGAATATGTGTATATAGTAGACAGATATAACAATATTTACCAAATACCTGGACATATTGAACATCAAACATCTGAAGATATTCAACAATATTTGCTCCTGGGAGGTATCGATAATGAAGTTTACAAAGTTCTTGGTTTGGATGTTTCAGACAATTCTTTGATGGTTTTTGGAATTATTCCTGGACGTCAATCTTTTGCTTTTTTTTATTTTGACAAATAAATATTTTCAGAAATATTAAACTTCAATCTTCTTCTTCTTCTTATTGTTGTTGTTGTAAATGGCTTTGCCTGGGAATCGAACCTGCATCGCATACATTGCATTCTACACACTAACACTTAGTGTTGTAACATTCCTCAACACACTCTCTTTGTGTGTGTGTGTATATTTATATACAGTATATGTATATGTGTTTATATAACAGATTTAGAGAACAATATTTACGAAATACCTCGACATATTGAAGAGGAAACATCT
>NW_021824694.1:0-25000 GCF_006345805.1 Octopus sinensis | reverse complement strand
TTTGTATTATGAATTTGAGGTAAAATATTTTACCTTCGCCCAACTAATACAATAAATGAATTAATTGCATTGCAATTATAAGCATTTATGTATTTGGCATTTGGGTGCTTCACCAGCAGTAGATTGAATAACTGATATCCCATAGTGGGTTACACTCATAACTCCTATCTCACTTTGTACTTGTATATACACATACATACATACATATACACACACACACACACCCACACACACACAAACATACATACTTATAGCCTTATTTCTATACATACGTTCCTAAATATGTGTGTATATATATAAACACATGTACATATAGTGTATATAAATATACAGAGAGAGAGAGAGTGTGTTGAGGAATGTTACAACAATAAGTGTTAGTGTGTAGAATGCAATGTATGCGATGCAGGTTCGATTCCCGGGTGAAGCCATTTACAAGAAGAAGAAGAAGAAGGAGATTGAAGTTTAATATTTCTGGAAATATTTATTTGTCAAAATAAAAGAAAGCAAAAGATTGACGTCCAGGAATAATTCCAAAAGCCATCAAAGAATTGTCTGAAACATCCAAACCAAGAACTTCAAACACTTCATTATCATCCCCTCTGAGGAGTAAATATTTCGGATTATCTTTTAATCCCCGGATTTCATCATATTCAGATATTTCCTCTTCAATATGTTGAGGTATTTCATAAATATTGTTCTCTAAATCTGTTATATAAACACATGTACATATACTGTATATAAATATACACACACACACACACAAAGAGAGTGTGTTGAGGAATGTTACAACACTAAGTGATAGTGTGTAGAATGCAATGTATGCGATGCAGGTTCGATTCCCAGGCAAAGCCATTTACAATAACAACAACAACAATAAGAAGAAGAAGATTGAAGTTTAATATTTCTGGAAATATTTATTTGTCAAAATAAAAGAAAGCAAAAGATTGACGTCCAGGAATAATTCCAAAAACCATCAAAGAATTGTCTGAAACATCCAAACCAAGAACTTCAAACACTTCATTATCATCCCATCTGAGGAGTAAATATTTTGGATTATATTCGTAAATCACGATTTCCTTATTTTCAGTTATTTCCTCTTCAATATGTCGAGGTATTTCATAAATACTGTTTCTTCTATCTGTTATATAAACACATTCACCAATTATGGTTAAATGACGTCTTGGAATATAATATTCCAGAGCAGAAGATGTACAGCCTTTTGTTTCTATCCTCCTCACCAAAGTCTTTTCCCTGAACCATTCCACAAAACACAAATCTTTCCACAATTCAGGCTTGTCCTCTTCCTTTATCTCCCACCTCACAACAACAACAACATCATCAAAAGATGTGACTCCCACACCATCCACCACCCCTGCTCCTTCCAACCTTCCCAATCTCCCCATTTTTCCATGACACACTTCATCTTTACATTTCCCATCTTTGATATCAACCACATCCACATAATAAGGGTCAAAGAGGTTGGGGTCTTTGCAATAATAGTAATACTTGTTGTTCTTCCATTCTCTTTTGTATTTCTTGTGTCTCTCTTCTTGAGTTATGTCTCTAATATAATGACCACCACACACGAGTTGATTGTCGTTGTATTTATAAATTCTGTTGTAGTATTTCTCAGTTCTGATGGTTTTTAAATGACAGAGATCCCTGTTGAAGACCCTCATTTCTCTCCCAAAGGCAACAATGAAACATTCCTCTGTCCACCGACATATGTCCAGTGGTGGTCGTTGTTGTTGTTCATGTTGAAGTATGTCCACTGTTGTTGTTGTTGTTGTTGTGATTAATGTGACACTTTCTCGAAACACCAACACACTCACATTCTCATCTAACTTAATTAGTTTACTGTTCCGGTCCCTAATGTCACTATAATCATAATGAACAGGTTCCTCGAATGCAGGAATGGAAAAAGGGACCATTGCTGTCCTATATGGAAGTCTCCTCACTGATATTTTATCAATTCCTGAATTATTAATCTCTGCTATGTAATTACCACATCTCACCTTTAATCTATCTTTACCAATTATTTCACCTGATTTACCTCTTCTTTTTCTTCCCCCATCTCCATCTCCTTCTCTGTATTCCAATTTATTAATTAATTCATTACTGAATATTTCCTTGTTCGTTTCAGATGTAATGGAAGGGAAACGAAGACCAGAATCAAGATTTGATAACAACACAGATTCCAGAATGTTCACTTGGTCCCCATCAATCTTTATGCAATGACATTCAATCAATTCATTATGTACACACCAGTAAATACCCGCCACTTTTCTCCATATTATACCATAAGGGATGAGACTCGACCAAACTTGAGATGCCTGCAAATCTTCTCCATTCAGTTGAAATATTTCTTTCCTTTTAGGAACCGTGGCCATTATGCGTGATTCTTGTGTAAAACACACACCACCAACTAAACTTCCAGCATCTCTATGACATAGCAACTCCCCATCTCTATCAAATATTTTAAAATTTCCATTATTGGCTTTTTCACACACAACTGTCTTTCCTTCCTCAGAGACATCAAAATCTTTCACTTGAACAGGACATTCGTCTGTTTGTAAACGAGCAACCGGGAAGCTGTCTCGATTCACCATAAACAACCCTTCAACATACAATTCATTCTTTCTCCATCCCGCTGTGGGGCTTCCAACAAACCTTGGTCCTTTACATTCTATATTGCAGAATTCTACTTTATCTTTATAAATTCTTTGATTTAAAAATATTCTCTTGTATTCCCCTTTTTGGGTCCAACACAAAATGTTTTTATATCTAAACAGACCCAAATATTTCTTCCACTCACCATAAATGTACAAAAAACTGTCATCAGTTGTCATCTTGCTTGCAACAAAATAATCAAAATCGATGTAGTGTCTGATTGGATGTAAATATTGACCATCACTGTTGAAGAAAATTATGAATCTTTCATTTAAGACAATGATGACATCTTCAGCAGTAACCTTAATATCATGGATGACATCAAAATAATTTCCATCTTCTGTTCTCTCTATTAATGGTTCAGGTATGTCTATTTGTTTTATTTCCTTCGCACTCGAATGTATTTCATCAATATCAACAAAATACAAATGACATGCATCTCCCAAATTACTACAAACCAGTTGATTATTTGATAAAGAAGCCACACAATGATATTTTCTTCTTGTTTGGTAAATTACCAACGACAATGGAAATTCCACTTTTAATGTCAACAGTTCGGATTCAGCATAAAAACAATCCAAATTATAATGACCAGTGTGTTTGACTGCCATCGACACATTTTATTACATGTATAAAAATTCACTTTGATTGAATCCAAAAGGTGACCATCAAATGTGAATATCTTGATGTTTCCATTCTCCCAGTCAAATCCTGCAATCAAGTTATTTTCAGTAATTAACAAATGATTAATTACCACTGGTTCTTTGTCTCCCAAATGTTTAGGGAGACGAATATGTCTGGCTTTATCAGAAACTGTCAGGTCCTGTAGATATAAAGTGGAAGACAACATTTCACTGAGAGAAATGTTTCTGGGAAATACATCCACCAGGTCGATGTAATAATTAAGTTGATTATTAGTAACGAGATCATTGACCAACAAATTCTGATCGTTTATGGCAAACATACGGCTTCTGTCTATCAGATAAACAGATGTTTGGTCAATAGATCCACCTTGGAGACTGAGGGGACGTTTCACTTGGGACATTAAAACACTGGGGACCATCTGACGACCGACATGACCACCACCACCTATTCTAGTGTTGTACTGGAAAGCTTTTTCCTTAGTAACAATTAATAGCTTTTCTGTTTTTGTGTCTATTGATAATGATTTCACAAACACAGGGATATTAATTGTCTTAATTACTTCAACTTGATTATAATAATTGATGGCTAAAATATCTAAATGTGATGGTTTATCACAATAACAAACAATTTCACCTTCACCCATCTTACACACCTGTACATAAGGCTGCCTTAATGATACACTTCTCACTGTCTTTGATAGGTTTCCGATGACCCTTAATTGTTTCTGTAGGGGTAATGTGACCCCTATATGATTTGAATCCCATCGATATATATCTGTGGCTGTAGACGGCAGAGATAATCTGGACACAATGTCTCCTTCTTCAGAAATGTACAACAAGTAATCATGCTTGATGTCAGACACCACCAACTGTCCATTGGACAGATTACATATTTCGCCAATGACAAGTTTTTGGTCTTTCTCCTTTTCTTTGAGTCGTAGATTTAGATTTCTGATGTAAGGATTTTTTGTGTGTAAACGACAGCCAGACAACCGGCCTTGATACTTGTAAAGAAGAACCCTGTTGAGTTGAGCGTCCGGGACATAAAGAGTTCCTTGGAAAACAGCAATGTGAGGGTGAACAGGGAAAGGCAGTTCCCACTGCCATTTCATTTCTCCATATTGATCGTAACATCTGAGAATAGAGTGTCTCTTGAAGAGGACATAGAAATAAACATTATCAGAGTAGATGTGATGAGGGTAGCCATAGAATGGAAGGTATTTTTGAAAAAGTTCTTCACCACATGTGGAATAAAATACCATTTTATTTTCGTTTCCATCTACGACTACAAAATTAATTGGAGTTGCAGCAATGCTGACATTATAATGTCCCAGAGAAATTCTTTCTGCAATGTCAACTTTATCTTTGTTGATCAATAGGATATGGATCTCGCTTTTGTTTTCAGTGGTGGTCACAGCCAGACACTTATTTGATACAATATGACATATTTTCATGTAATCAGTATGGACTTTCATTAAAGGGCCTTTTCTTAGTTCAGGACAGGTGATATACTGAAATCCTTTCATTTCACAATAAAATACCAGGAATCTGTTTGCGTTTATTCTACAACAGAAAGAAGGAAGCTCAAAGAAAACTGAATTATTTTGGTTAATTATTTCCCCGTTATCAGTGAATAATTTAGCTTTCTTGTTTTTGTAAATTATTAATATAGAAGATGTAGACATAGGTAGAATATTAGTAATGTTGTAGCAATCCTCAATATCAATATAGTCTTTTAAACTGGGGGTATGTAGCTGGTGGTTGTATGACAGTTTGGGCCAAAAGTCTTTATTCATTTGAATACCATGTGGTTTGCCGCAATAATCTGTTACCAAAATGGTATCTTTACCAACAGAAATAGAGCGGCATTTCCTGCCAATGTCCCTCCTTGTTACACCACCTTTAGCTGAAATCCTATAAATTATTTGTCCCTGGAGGACATAGAAATAATTTTGGTACAGAGAGATTTTACTTGGGAGGTGCAGAGAATGGGTCTCTACCTCCCATAACTGTTGACCATCCAGTTTGTAACAGATTACTCTGTTGATGCTGGCGAATGTAATTACAAGTATATTCTGGACCCCTACAGCAATATCTGTAGGTGTTTCTTTGGTAATAAATTGATAGTTTATGGTATTATCCTCCCAATCAAATTGGTAAACTGTTTCACCAAACATTTCTACACCTATAAGTGTAGAATCTTCCAAGTAACTCACCATATATAACCCCAACTTTATCCTTTTGATCTTAAAGGTTTTGGTGCTGATAATAAGAATCATTTCTTGGAAGGGGAGGGTTGCCAGAACCATGTCTTCACTGATTCTGGTGAAACTGGTCACAGAAGATGGACAATGGACATCAATTCTGTCACTGTCTCTTGTTACTAAACTTATTATCTTGCAATGGTGGGAATATGTCATCACTCCCTCCTCTATGATGACAATATTTGATATTATTGGGATTTCTTCAAATTCTTCTCCAGATTCCTCAATGTTTGCTTCTCTGGTCACAACTGGCTGAAGAGGCCGAAATTTTGTGGTTACTTTTGGTGGTTCAATGGTCTTGTGGTTGTATGGGTTACAGGTGACATAAATGTCAAAGAGTCTTTGTTGAAACCAATCAAAGTTTTGGTGAACAAAATCATTATTTTGTCTTGCAATTTCCAGAAATCTTGGCATTTTACGTTTGATATTACGTAAAATTCAAGATCCATTTAAACCCAGAGAGTGCATGTGATTACATTTATCCTTTACATAATCTATAAATGTATTGATGTGGTCTGTTTTGATTAGTGTTCGGTAACATGTCACAATATGAAGGAAACTTGGTAACATGGACTTTTCCTGTTCTTTAGATTTCTTTGTGTCTTTTCTTTCCTGTTCTTCTGTTTTCTTTGTGTTTTGTGTATGTAATATTTGGGGAAGAATTGGTGTAGTTTCCTTATAAATTGCTGTTGTATCACAGACTGTGGCAGGATTGAGAGCCAACATTTTGTTTTCTTCATTAATCTTCTCCATTTTATGAATATAGAATTATTATCTTTTTCTGTTGAATATATTCTTTTCTGTGGATTTTGTTTTCTTCCTTTTGTATGTATGTATAACAACAATATTAGTAATAATAATAATAAATCTAATCGAAAAAGCTCATCGATTCTGTACCAACACGCCTAACAGGAACACGGGGGATCAATCAATAACATAGAGATTAAGATATTGTCCACACATAGAACAGATGCAACAATTAGACAAATTACAGAAGCTACACATATAATAGAAAATAAACCTAGCCTGAATAGAAAACTAGAATGGAGCAATAGCGCACACCACAACATATGACAATAGTGGATCCCGAAAACATAATAAATACACAGATAAATAAACAAATAGAAATGAATAACTATATATATATATATCTATGTATATATGTATGTATATGTATATATATATATATTTTTTTTTTCGATTAGATTTTTTTTTTTTCGATTAGATTTATTATTATTATTACTAATATTGTTGTTATACATACATACAAGCATATGTAATGATAATAATGGGTGGATGTAAACACATGAACAAAATTAGAACAAAAGCAACAACAACAAAAACAAAATGCAAATTACAAGAATGTATATAACCAGAAGATACAAATATTACAGGCATCCCCCCCACACACACACTAAATAAACATAGACGCACATAGAGATATAAGCATGCGCAAATGAAGACATACAATAGAAATACAAAATGGCTGACGTTAGTAAGGAGAGACACAAGTAAGTGAGAAGAAAACAAAGGACCACTGATGCGGTCACAGGAGTGTGACGAAAGAACTTTGGCCGAAATAAGATTAAGATTAATGTAAAAAATAAATATCACTGAAGCAAAATAACACCAAATACATAGTGCGTGTGTTTTTATTGGCTAAACTGGCAAAATGACCATTCCGAAATATAACAATATATATATATATATATATATATATATATATATACATATATACATATATACACAAACACACACTCATATATTCAGGATGGACTTCTTTCTGTTTCTGTCTACCAAAGCCACTCACAAAGCTTTGGTTATAGTAGATGACACTTGCTTAAGGTGCCACACGGTGGGACTGAACCTGGAACCATGTAGTTGGGAAGCAAGCCTCTTATCACAAAGACACTCCTGTTGTTATTTGGATTTGATTTTCACTTCCTCCCTCTTAAGATCTCAAAATCCATTTTGAAATAATTCCAGTTGTTTCCAACTGATAAAGCATTCATTTACATTTACTCAACAACTCAAGGGTTTTGTTTACACATTGGTCCCCAAAATGCAAGTATTCACATCCCCACCACCACCGCCACCACAAGAAAAACCCCACTCTCATCATCATCATCATCTTATTCATTAGTTTCAGCTGTCATTTATTAAAAATATAATGCTTTGTGTATTGTTTTTGTTTTCCTGTACACCACCTCATTCTTTCCTCTCTCTCTCTCTCTCTCTCTCTTTTTCTCTCTCACTCTCTCTCTCTCTCTCTCTCTCTCTCTCTCTCTCTTCAAATAATCACTCTGAAATCATTTGATCCTTGTTGTTCTTTTGATTTCGTTTCCCCTCCCTCCCTCTCAACATCTAACAATCTGCTTTTGTGTCACAATGGCTAAGCTGCCTTTAGACAAAAATAAATATAATTGAAACCTCTTTGCAAACTGATAACACATTCATTTACAGATTCAGGGTCATCTCAAGGGTTTTGCTTTTAAAACCCTTAGAAACTGGTTCTTCTAATGAATATGCATTGTTCAGTATAATTTTCACTTTCTTCAGTCTGGATGCAAATACTTACACCAACACCACCACCACCACAACAACAACAGCATTATCATCTTCATCATCATCAACATCACCATCACAATCATTGTGTTATTTTGAATTTATTAAAAATAAATTTATTTATTCTATTTTTTTCCGTTCACTGATTAAAAAGGTGACACAGCACCTTTGGGTGTTTTCTTTTTTCCTATCAGAATACAATCTTGGATGTTTTCATATATTCATAAGTTCGATTAGAGGTGGATTTCGCCTTAGTTAAGGGATGGCACCATTCAAGAAGTTACTGGTTAAATACCTAATATGTTTAGGGAAAATGATAGGTTTACATATAAACCATGGTTTATAATCATTCAAATGAAGACAAGAGAATGGAGATGTACCCTTTAATACAATTTATTATAAGCAAAATCTAATACATACACACACACACATACATACATACACACACACACACATGCAAACACACAAACACACACGATGATGGAGCTCTGAACTCTAAACGGTGTTTTCATTCTTTCTTGATGTATTTTGTCTTATTCCTTTCCGTTGAAGAGCGTAGGCTCGAAACATGAAGCACTTTTACTAGTTTTCCGAGTATCAAACTAATACACTTGCTTGTTGATCATACACCCGGTTTTGTCTTTTGTTTTTCTATAAAAATATATATATTTATATATGTAGACATATATATATAATATATATATATATATATAGATACATAGATAGATAGACAGATTGATATATATATATGTAGATAGACACAGATAGATAGATATATGTATGTATATCTATATAGACTGATGTTTGCTTATATATACATATAGACACTAGTGTAGCTGTGTGATAAGAAGCCTGCGTCCCAACTACATGGTCCCAGGTTCAGTCCCACTGAGAGGCGCTTTGGGCAAGTGTCTTATTTTGTAGCCTTAGTCCAACCAGATCCCTGTGAGTGGATATGGTAGACGGAAACTGAAAGAAACTTGTATATACAGTGGGGTGTGGAAATAAATATTTGCAGAGAAACACCCCCACACCATGATGTTGCCACCTCCAAACTTTACGGTAGGAATTGTGTTTTTCGGCGAATAGGTGGTACTATCTTTCCTCCGAACATGGCTACGCGAATTTCGTCCAAACAATTCAATTTTCGACTCATCTGTCCATAGAACATTTTCCCAGAATGTATCAGATTTATCTTTATGTTCATAAACAAATTTTAAACGGGCATCTCTATGCCTTTTAGTCAACAGTGGATTTTTTCTAGGAGAGCATGATTTCAGTTCATTCCTATGAAGTTCATTGCTGATTGTTCTTAGTGTAACACTAGTCTCTGAAGCTAACAAGTCTTCTTGCAACTCCTTTCTGGTGATCATTGAGTTTTTTCCAATTCTTCACTTCATTTTTCTTAAAGATCTATGGGAAATCTTGCATGGTGCACCGGATCTTATTCTGTTTTCAACAGTTCCCGATTTTTTTATATTTGAATAAATGAAAATATGGTAGAAAGTGGAATACAAAGGGTCTCTGATATTTTCCTGTAACTTTTACCTCTTTTCCACCGTTCAATAATTAAGTTTTTCACTGAATTTGTGAGTTCTTTACTTTTTGCCATTATTACGATACTACTTTATATTGTCTCAATGTTGAATGAAGAAGCTAGTGTTTTCACACTTAGAAATGACAACTGATAAGATTATTGGAACAAACGAGAAAGTTCTAGTAAAAATAAAATTATTTTAACCGTATTTTGTGGCATAGAAAATTATAAATTTATTTTGTACGAATACTTTTTTCACCCCTAAATATTTATAATTGTATATAAACTCCTTAGTTACTATAATTTATTAGTTTCTTTTGCATATTCTTAGTTTATGCAAGTGAATGCAAATATAGTATTGGTATATCCCATTTATGTTCATTAGAAATTAAATAAATAAAGAATTATGACGTTTACGAATATTTATTTCCCCACCACTGTATGTATATATTTGTTTGTCTGTGGTTGTCCACACCATTGCTTGACAACCGATGTTGGTGTGTTTACATCCCTGTAACTTTGTGGTTCGGCAACAGTAACTGACAGAATGAGTACAAGGCTTACAATGAATAAGTCCTGGGGATGATATGCCTGACTGAAGGTGGTGCTCCAACATGGCCACTGTCAAGTGACTAAAACAAATAAAAGACTAAAAGAATATCCATACACACACACACACACACACACACACAACACACACACACACACACACACACACACACATATACATATGTAGTATTGACCTCTAGTGTAAAGGTCACGGCCATGCAGGATCACCACAGTATCATCATATTCTCTATCTATCTATCTATCTATCTATCTATCTATCTATCTATCTATCTATCTATCTATCCATCTGTATAGATATATAAACACTCTTTTATTCTTTTACTTGTTTCAGCAATGGGACTGTGGTCATGCTGGAGCAATGCCTTCAAGGGCTTTAGCCGAACAAATCGACTCCAGGGCTTACTCTTTGAAAGCTTAGTACATATTCTGGCAGTCTTTTTTATTGAATGAAATTACAGGGATGTAAACACACCACCATCGGTTGTCAAGTTATGGCGAGGGTGGGAGTTAGGCAGACCGACAGACAGGCACACCTACACGCACATGAATCTATATATATATATCTATATATATATATATTTATGTCTGATGGGCTCACTTCAGTTTCCATCTGACAAGGTCCACTTACAAGGCCCGAGGTCAAAATGGAAGAGAATTGCCCTAGGTGCCATGCAGTAGGACTGAACACAGAACCCTGTGGTTGGAAAGCAAACTTCTTACCACACAGGAACAGCTGTACCTATACATTTGTGGAGCACACAAACACGTGTGTATATATATATATATATATATATATATATATATATATACACACACACATATAATGTGTTTATTATGATAGTTTGACTTTAATAGTCCCTTGTAGTGTGAAGCATTTATGTATGGTAAAGCCCTGATATATAAACACATGTATATATATATATATATATATATATATATATATATATATATGTAAATGTATGTTGTATTGTTAGAATGGTGGGTATATATATATATATATATACATATAATGTTATTATTATTGTAGTTTGACTTTAATAATCCCTCGTAGTGTGAAGCATTTATGTATGGTAATGCCCTGATATATAAACAATATATATGTAAATGTATGTTGTATAGTTAGAATGATGGGTATATATATATATATATCAGCAGTTATTAGTTTACTTCACTCGTCTTTCGTCCATATCAAGTTTTACCTTTTTTTTTCACGTCCAAATTAATTATAATTCCTAATTATGACTTAATTGTGACATATCTCATATCACTTAAAATTATTTAATTTTTAAAAATGCTGACAATGTCTGTTTTATTGCAAATAAATTATTTAGACAGATTTTTTAGGCTCGGATTTCCCGCCTTTTATTTTACTTGATTCAAATTGTTGTTGCTAGGCAACGGACAGACACACTAGAACGGGAAAATGCTGAGACTCCAGACTGGGCAGTTTGTGTGATGCCAGACCAGAAATATCCTCAGATGTCCTTAAGCAGGTGGATTTCATTCCTCCCGTTGCCATTTCTCTATGTGGATCATAAGGTATTCTTTTTTTTTTTCTTTTACCTGTTTCAGTCAGTTGACTGCGGCCATGCTGGAGCACAACCTCTAGACGAACACACTGACCTCGGATTTAATCCTAATACTTATTGTATCGGTGACTTTTGCCGAATCGCTAAGTTATGGGAGCATAAACACACTAACATCCATTGTCAAGCGATGTTCGGGGCCAAACGCAAACATACACACACACATATATATACAACGCGCTTCTTTCAGTTTCCATCTACCAAATCCACTCGGAAGGCTTTGGTCGGCCCCAGGCTATAGTAGAAAACACTTACCCAAGGTGCCACGCAGTGGGACTGAATGTTTATGTGTGTGCAAGAAGGCTGTGTATAATAATGTATAATTATATGTATATGTCTGCAGGTGTATATATATATCTGAGTTTATATATAAATATGCATGCATATATAATATTCTACTTTCCTGTGTATATAATTTTGTGTTATATATTTATGTCTATATAATGTATCGTCAATCCTATACAATAGAGTCGGAAATTATCCAATGCATTAAATATTCTAATATCTTGTGACATTTCTTTTTTAAACTTAATCATATAGAATGTATAATTCATATACAAACATATATATATATATATATATACAAACACATTTCTACACAATTTTATATACATTCACTTTTATAAATATTTCGGCATAAGAACAGAATTATGTCCCACTGACTTTGGGGTATAACTACAGATGTATACCCCATCGACTTTGTTTCCTCATAACTTCCAGGAAAATGGATACTTTTAACAACACTTCCATGACATTTTTCCCCCTTCACAGCTTTCATGAAAATGGGTATTTTCAATGAAATTTTATAGAAATACCTTTCAAATCAGGGGTTCTCAACCATTTCTTTATCTATGGACCCCTTTAACTACTATTTTACTCAGACGGACCCCATTGAATCCATACAATGTTTAAAACTAATGGTGACCCCGAGGTGATAATTGTAACGGTCTGATATTGAATTTGCAAACAATATTATGATATTTTGGAGTCATACATATTTAATATTTATAAATATTTAACGGAAAGTTGTAAAATGTGTAAGATGAACAATGCATGAAGTTTTAAGAAAGTATTTATTTACAGTTATGTTACAATACCTTGCCTCGAAGGGCAGGTTTTGGTACATCCAAAGGCATGCGAAAGTTACATGCGGTAGAATGTTTGAGTTTGGGTTCTCTTCATTGTTTAGTAGTCATTGTGGAGACAGATAGAATGATGTTGTAAGAGAACAGAATTCGAGTTAGTGAGAGAGAGAGAGAGAGAGTGTGGGATGTTGTCTGAAGTTGCTTTCTCCCTCTGAGCAAGGTTGGTCAGCCAGACCTCGTTGAGTCGTCAGCGATTGGTGACTAACTGATTTTTGCTTGGGATGTTCTTGCTTTTATAACTATCCAGAGGATAGATATATCATTGAGAACAATAGATTTAGTTTGTGGTCTTGTTATCTATTCTAGCTTTTGGTGAAGTAGAAGAGGTTAGAAAGGGTCAAGTGTTGAAGACATTATTTCGGCCTAGCTAAAGGCATCTGGAAAATGTAAAAACTGCTGTAGGAGAAAAACCATTGTTCCACCGTGGGAAAAGTTCTGTAGCAGCATTAATTTAATTTTGGCTATGGTGGATCGAATCCACTTCATACATGCAAGATTCACTACATACATACATACATACATACATACATACAAATATATATATATGTATATATATATATATATAATATATATATATATATATATATATATATATATATATATATATATATTTATATATATAATATATTAAAAAATAAAACATATGCATATATATATACATATATGTACGCACCTACCTCTACATGTATATATACATGCATATATGAGTACAGGACACCGAAAAAACGTCAAACAAAATGAGAAACGAAAACATAGACACAAACCAAAGGAACTGGACATTTTTCTTAAACAACAAAAAAAATAGAGTACAGGACAAATAACACAAGGAAAAAAACCCCTTTTTCAGTCGCCATGGTTTCATCTACACTACGTTTTGAAGATACAGACACACACACATATACGCACACGTGTATATACACATTTTACTGAAACTGCAAAATTATCCCAGAACTCTAACACAGTCTTTTTTTACTTGTTTCAGTGAATTGAATGTGGCCATGCTAGAGCACCTCATTATATATATTGTAAAGGGAGTTCATATTTATGTTTATAGCCTTATTTCTATACATACATTCCTAAATATGTGCATATATATAAACACATGTACATATACTATATATAAATATACACACACACACACAAATAGAGTGTGTTGAGGAATGTTACAACACTAATTGTTAGTGTGTAGAATGCAATGTATGCAATGCAGGTTCGATTCCAGGCGAAGCCATTTACAATAATAATAATAATAAAATAAAGAAGAAGAAGAAGAAGACGAAGGAGGAGGAGGAGGAAGCGGAAGAAGAAGAAGAAGAAGAAGAAGAAGAAGAAGAAGAAGAAGGAGAGGAGGAAGCGGAAGAAGAAGAAGAAGAAGAAGAAGAAGAAGAAGAAGAAGAAGAAGATTGAATTTTAATATTTCTGGAAATATTTATTTGTCAAAATAAAAGAAAGCAAAAGATTGACGTCCAGGAATAATTCCAAAAACCATCAAAGAATTGTCTGAAACATCCAAACCAAGAACTTCAAAGACTTCATTATCATCCTCTCTGAGGAGTAAATATTTTGGATTATATTCATAAATCAGGATTTCATTATTTTCAGTTATTTCCTCTTCAATATGTTGAGGTATTTCATAAATATTGTTTCTTCTATCTGTTATATAAACACATTCACCAATTATGGTTAAATGACGTCTTGGAATATAATATTGCAGATTAGAAGTTATAGTGGCTTTTGTTCCTATCCTCCTCACCAAAGACTTTTCCCTGAACCATTCCACAACACAAAAAATCTTCCACCATACAGGCTTGTCCTCTTCCTTCATCTCCCTCCTCACAACAACAACATCACCAAAAGATGTGACTCCCACACCATCCACCCCTTCATCTCCCGCAAACCTTCCTTTTCTCTTCATCTTCCATGACACACTTCATCTTTACATTTCCCATCTTTGATATCAACCACATCCACATAATAAGGGTCAAAGATGTTGGGGTCTTTGCAATAATAGTAATCCTTGTTGTTCTCCCATATTCTTTGGTATTTCTTGTCTCTCTCTTCTTGAGTTATGTCTCTAATATAATGACCACCACACACGAGTTGATTGTCGTTATATTTATAAATTCTGTTGTAGTATTTCTCAGTTCTGATTGTTTTTAAATGACGGAGATCCCTGTCGAAGACCCTCATTTCTCTCCCAAAGGCGACAATGAAACATTCCTCTGTCCACCGACATATGTCCAGTGGTGGTCGTTGTTGTTGTTCATGTTGAAGTATGTCCACTGTTGTTGTTGTTGTTGTTCTGATTAATGTGACACTTTCTCGAAATATCAACACACTCACATTCTCATCTAACTTAATTAGTTTACTGTTCCGGTCCCTAATGTCCCTCAAATCATAATCAACAGGTTCCTCGAATGCAGGAATGGAAAAAGGGACCATTGCTGTCCTATATGGAAGTCTCCTCAGTGATATTTCATCAATTCCTGAATTATTAATCTCCGCTATGTAATTACCACATCTCACCTTTAATCTACCTTTACCAATTATTTCACCTGATTTACCTCTTCTTCTTCCTCCTCCATCTCCATCTCCTCCTCTGTATTCCAATTTATTAATTGATTCATTACTGAATATTTCCTTGTTCGTTTCAGATGTAATGGAAGGGAAACGAAGACCAGAATCAAGATTTAATGACGACACAGATTCCAGAATGTTCACTTGGTCCCCATCAATCTTTATGCAATGACATTCAATCAATTCATTATGTACACACCAGTAAATACCCGCCACTTTTCTCCATATTACACCATAAGGGATGAGACTCGGCCAAACTTGAGATGTCTGCAAATCTTCTCCATTCAGTTGAAATATTTCTTTCCTTTTCGGAACCGTGGCCATTATGTGTGATTCTTGTGTAAAACACACACCACCAACTAAACTTGCAACATTTCTGTGACATAGCAACTGGCCGTCTTCATTGAATATTTTAACATTTCCATTATTGGCTTTTTCACACACAACTGTCTTTCCTTCCTCAGAGACATCGAAATCTTTTACTTGAACAGGAAATTTGTCTGTTTGTAAACGAGCAACCGGGAAGCTGTCTCGATTCACCATAAACAACCCTTCAACATACAATTCATTCTCTCTCCATCCCGCTGTGGGGCTTCCAACAAATCTTGGTCCTTTACAGTCTATACTGCAGAATTCTACTTCATCTTTATAAATTCTTTTATTTAAAAATATTCCCTTGTATTCCCCCTTGTGGGTCAAACACAAAGTGTTTTTATAGCTAAATGAATGCAAATATTTCTTCCACTCACCATAAATGTACAAAAAACTGTCATCAGTTGTCATCTTGTTATCAACAAAATAATCAAAATCGATGTAGTGTCTGATTGGATGTAAATATTGACCATCACTGTTGAAGAAAATGATGAATCTTTCGTTTAAGACAATGATGACATCTTCATCAGTAACTTTAATATGCTTGATTTCATCAGAATAATTTCCATCTTCTCTTCTCAATATTAATGGTTCAGGTATCTTTATTTGTTTTATTTCCTTCACACTCGAATGTATTTCATCAATATCAACAAAATACAAATGACATGCATCTCCCAAATTACTACAAACCAGTTGATTATTTGATAAAGAAGCCACACAATGATATTTTCTTCTTGTTTGGTAAATTACCAACGACAATGGAAATTCCACTTTTAATGTCAACAGTTCGGATTCAGCATAAAAACAATCCAAATTTATAATGACCAGTGTGTTTGACTGCCATCGACACATTTTAATATGTTCATAAACATTCACTTTGATTGAATCCAGAAGGTGACCATCAAATGTGAATATCTTAATGTTTCCATTCTCCATGTCCCATCCTGCAATCAAGTTATTTTCAGTAATTAACATATGATTAATTACCACTGGTTCTTTGTCTCCCAAATGTTTAGGGAGAGGAATATGTCTGGCTTTATCAGAAACTGTCAGGTCCTGTAGATATAAAGTGGAAGACAACATTTCACTGAGAGAAATGTTTCTGGGAAATACATCCACCAGGTCGATGTAATAATTAAGTTGATTATTAGTAACGAGATCATTAACCACCAAATTATGATCAGTTATAGCAAACATACGGCTTCTGTCTATCAGATAAACAGACGTTTGGTCAATAGATCCACCTTGCAGACTGAGGGGATGTTTCACTTGGGACATTAAAACACTGGGGACCATCTGACGACCACCATGACCACCACCACCTATTCTAGTGTTGTACTGAAAAGCTTTTCCCCTAGTAACAATTAATAGCTTTTCTGTTTTCTTGTCTATTGATAATGATTTCACAAAAACAGGGATATTAATTGTCTTAATTACTGCAACTTGATTATAATAATTGATGGCCAAAATGTCTAAATGTGATGGTTTATCACAATAACAAACAATTTCACCTTCACCCATCTTACACACCCGTACATAAGGCTGCCTTAATGATACACTTCTCAGTGCCTTTGATAGGTTTCCGATGACCCTTAATTGTTTCTGTAGGGGTAATGTGACCCCTATATGATTAGAATCCCATCGACATATATCTGTGGCTGTAGACGGCAGAGATAATCTGGACACAATTTCTCCTTCATTAGATATGTATAACAAGCAATCATGGTTGATGTCAGACACCACCAACTGTCCATTGGACAGATTACATATTTCGCCAATGACAAGTTTTGGTCTTTCTCCTTTTCTTTGAGTCGTAGATTTAGATTTCTGATGTAAGGATTTTTCGTGTGTAAACAACAGCCAGACGACTGGTCATGATTCTTGTAAAGAAGAACCCTGTTGAGTTGAGTGTCCGGGACATAAAGAGTTCCTTGGAAAACAGCAATGTGAGGGTGAACAGGGAAAGGCAGTTCCCACTGCCATTTCATTTCTCCATATAGATCGTAACATCTGAGAATAGAGTGTCTCCTGAAGAGGACATAGAAATAAACATTATCAGAGTAGATGTGATGAGGGTAGCCATAGAATGGAAGGTATTTTTGAAAAAGTTCTTCACCACATGTGGAATAAAATACCATTTTATTTTCGTTTCCATCTACGACTACAAAATTAATTGGAGTTGCAGCAATGCTGACATTATGATGTCTCAGAGATATTCTTTCTGCAATGTCAACTTTATCTTCATTGATCAAGAGGATATGGACCTCGCTTTTGTTTTCAGTGGTGGTCACAGCTAAACACTTATTTGATACAATATGACATATTTTCATGTAACCAGTTTTCACCTTTATTAAAGGGCCTTTTCTTAGTTCAGGACAGGTGATATACTGAAACCCTTTCATTTCACAATAAAAGACCAGGAATCTGTTTGCATTTATTCTACAAAGTGCAGAAGGTGAAGAATTAAAAGTTATATAATTTTGGCTATTTTTTCCCTCAATATCAGAGAGTAATATAGCTTTCTTATTCCCGTAGAGTATTAATATGAAAGATGTTGACATAGGAAGAATATTTTTGACATTATAGAAATCCTCAATATATATATGGTTGATCAGACTGGGTGTACATAGCTGGTTGCTGTAAGACGACTTGAACCAAAAATCTTTAGTTGTCCCTATATTATGCAGAACCCCAAAATAATCAGTCAAGAAAATAGTATCTGAGCAAACGCAAAAATACCGACATTTCATTCCAATTTCCCTCTTTGACACACCACCCTTACCTGAAATCCGATAAATAATATGTCCCTGGAGGACATAAAAATGGTTTTGGTACACAGTGATGCTGGTTGGGAGATCCAGAGAATGGGTCTCTACCTCAAATATCTGCTGGCCATCCACATCATAACAGGTAACTCTGTTAATATTAGCAAATGCTATTAACAGGTTACCTTGTGGACCAACAGCAATATCTGCAGGTATCTCTTTGCCAATAAATGAGTGATAATTCTATTATCTTCCCAATCAATGAGGATATGGTTTTACCAAACAGTTCTACACCTATAAGCGTAGAATGTTCCAAATAAGAAACCAAGATTAATCCTAGCTGAATTCTTTTGATTTTAAAATTAAAGGGTTGATAATAAGAATCATTTTTTTGAAGGGGAGGGTGGCCAGGACTGTATCTTCACTGATTCTGGTAAAATCAGTAACAGAAGATGAGCAACGAACATCGTTTCTGTTGCCGTCTCTTGTTACACAACATATTGTCATGCAGGGGTGGGAATATGTTACAATTCCCCCTTGTATGACAACAATATTGGATATGGGGTTGCTTAAGTCTTCACCAGATTCTTCAATCTTTGCTTCTCTAGTCACAACTGGCTGAAGAGGCCGAAATTTTGTGGTTACTTTTGGTGGTTCAATGGTCTTGTGGTTGTATGGGTTACAGGTGACATAAATGTCAAAGAGTCTTTGTTGAAACCAATCAAGGTTTTGGTGAACAAAATCATAATTTTGTTTTGCAAATTCCAGAAATCTTGGCATTTTACGTTTGACATTACGTAAAATTCGAGATCCATTTAAACCCAGAGAGTTCATGTGATTACATTTATTTTTTACATAATCTATAAACGTTTTGATGTGGTCTGTTTTGATTAGTGTTCGGTAACATGTCACAATATGAAGGAAACTTGGTAACATGGACTTTTCCTGTTCTTCAGATTTCTTTGTGTCTTTTCTTTCCTGTTCTTCTGTTTTCTTTGTGTTTTGTGTATGTAATATTTGGGGAAGAATTGGTGTAGTTTCCTTATGAATTGGCGTTGTATCACAGACTGTGGCAGGATTGAGAGCCAACATTTTTTTTTCTTCATTAATTCTCCATTTTATGAATATAGAATTATTATCTTTTTCTGTAAATATATTATTTTCTGTGGATTTTGTTTTCTTCCTTTCGAATACAATTTATCTCTTCAAAATTCACTAATTTTTAAAGCAAAGCTGAAATAAAATGAAAACTTTATTAGTTTTGTGAAAAGCTTTTGATAAAATAATATTTACTCGATTCATTCAAAGAATTTCAAGGAAAACGCATATTTCATTAAATATATTAACCAAATTGTTTATTTGACAGTGAAGTTAAACATTTAAACTGTTTTCAATGGAATAATCATTAGAAATAAAACTTGAAAATATAAATACACCATTATCTTTATTGACTGAATATAAGTGATGGTGGAAAGTTTTGTAGTAAGAAGGAATATAAATATTTTGTTGAGGTTATTTCTACAGATATTATCGGTAGAAATTATAACCAGGACTGATTTCCTGCTACAAGATTTCATATCGAAATGTCAGACGGAAACAAATAATGAGATCAAAGAGAAAAACATCTGTTGTTTGTTCTCATTGTTTGTTTACATCTGACATCTCGATAGGAAACGTTTTAGCAAAAAATCAGAGCCAACTATAATTTTTATGGAATATCAATAGAATAATGTGAAAAACACTGCTAACAAAGTAGAATGTGGTGTTGACTTCTAAAACGATTTAATATATTTTCCAGGAATTTATGGTTGCATAATGATATACGACGTCCCTACAAATCAGGAATATAAGTATTATTAATAATTATATGCACTGGAAATCATGTGACAGTCATGGTTGGCTTGGTTTCATCATATTTACCTGGATTCACAGATACCAATAAAGCTGGAGATGAAACTGTTCTTAACCTGACAAATGCTGTAAACCTCTCGACATTTCAATATAATCCACACAATTATCATACACAACATTGATTAACTCGGAAAGCTTATCCAAAGATGGGCTTTCATATAATCACACTGATAGACAGTATGTTGAGAGGATCGTTATTATTTGTTGCTGATTGAGATAATGAAGATTGGTTAATGAATAAGCCCAATTAATGAAAAGTAGGTTCATCTTAATTATCTCTTATTATAAAAGGCAGATTTTATCTGCCTCCCTTTGTATCTTATAGAAATCTACAATATAGGATTTCTTCAATTACAATTTACCTAGCATTTTTAAGAGTAGAATGCATCGGGTAATGCCAGGTCCGGTTTTTAAAATTTAAACTCCAATTAAGCAAAATTTACAGAAAACTCACATTCTGGTGTGTATGTCAAATGCTTTTCTTATGTGGTTTACACCACACGCACACGCACACACACAGTGTGCAACGAATAAAATGAAAGTAAATAGCGACAGAGTGATTTGAGGAAGACTAAACTGAAAGTATTTAAACCACTACTCAAAAAATAAAAAAAAAACACAGCAAACAGAAACAAATAAATACATAACGATTTACTCCTCACACAATTTCTTCAATTAGAGTTTACCTAAGATTTTTCAAAGTACTCCATTCGGTCATGCCATAATATATTTCTTTCAATTTCCCCCAATTAAGACAAAATTCGAGAAAACTCAATATTTTAACATTTCACTCCGAAAGCATTGATGTACATGTGTGCGTGCGTGAGTGTGTGTGTGTGTGTGTGTGTGTTTGATGGGTTGTGCGACACAGAAAGTGTGGTGTGTAAGTGAAGTGCTTTTGTTAGTGTGTGTAAAGAGACAGACAGAGTGAAAGACAGAAATAACTGAACTTTTTTTATTCACTTTTTGTAGTGAGTGACTGAGAGAGAAAAGAGAGAGAGAGGTTATGTATGTATATATGTATGTATGGCTTCAGTGACACACACACAAAAAAAACACATGCCTACGTACACCTAAAGCACGCACACACACACAAGCGGAGCGCGAACTTCAAAATTTGTGGTAGTATTAATTTGCGAGCGTACTTCTAAGCGCGCGTAATTGAAAGTTTTCACTATGATATCATCACGTGCGAAAAAATTCGAAGGGTTTTGAACAATTGAGATACAGATGTCACGCCTGTATTGAAACCATTGCTAAGCTGCCGTAATTGCTTAATTAAGACTTTGTTTAAATTGAAAGGGGCAAATATGTGACGAGGTTGAAAAAAAATACCCCAGAAAAAAAATGTACTGCTGGTATTTATATAATTCACTACTATTTTGCTACAATGTCATGAAAAAGAAAAAATTTAGGTATGTAAATCGAATTCGCCACCCCCTTTTCCCCGTTCGCGTTTGGTGTAAAAAAAATTATCATTTAAGTTTTAAAAATTATTTACTTTGTTCAAAAAATATTAATATTAATTAATTTTCAAGAATTATTTAATTTTATTCTGTAAAATAGTAATTAATTCATTTATCTGTAAATCCGCGAGGTTGTTACTTCAGGCACCTAGAATGGTAACCTTCAACTAACACTATCTCCTCCGAGACCCTGCGGCGCAAGTTGACCAAAATTGAGAGTATGGTAGAAGAAGGGTTGCTCTTCCTTCCGTAGAACATAAAATTCAAATCGGACCATCTTAACACCAAAAATTATTTACATCAAAAGATGCTTTTTTCTATGAAAATCCCTATTTTTTACGATTTTTTCACTGCTGTGTCGCCACTTTTCGGTGTATTTCGACCAGAAAAATGTTCACACAAATTTTACTACTTTTCAAAATTACAATTCCAGCGGGTCGAACAAACCCGAGCAACGCCGGCGATACTGCTAGTCTTTAATATAAGGGACAATGTTTGGGTAGCAATGAAAAGATGTATTTGTATGAAAAAGGGGTTTGGCAGGTGAAGTGTGCTTTGTTTTGTGTTAGGTGAGGAGTTATAACTTGGTGTAGTTTATTATGAAGTATTGGGGGTTTAATGAAGTGGATTAGGAAATATTGGTGGGGGTGTTTAATGACATTCTGGTGACTCATCATCATCAGAATGATCCTCCACACCCTCCTTGGTCTATGAAATAATGACTGTTACTCTATTGACCCCAGGAGGAATGAAAAGTAAAAGTGACCTTCTTCAGGATGTCAGCTCTTTGAATATTCATGGACTAAACAACAACATATTTTTGGGGAAATGCTGGATAAGGCTATATATGATAGAATGAATATGTATAATATATACACAAAAAAATATGCTCATATGTATATTTATACATCCATACATCTGTATGTATGATCATCATTTTACCCCCACTTTCCATGCTGGAATGATTTGGATGGTTCAGACAATATCTTGCCTGAAGTTACATTTTCTGGTTTTCTTTCTACAGCTGGATGCTCTTCCTGACACCAACCACTGCACAATGTGCACTGGGTGCATCTTATGGCACCGTCACTAGAGACGATCACCATGTCCTTGACAAAACTAAAGGTTCCCCTCAATCTCTGGGTTTGACATATACCTTGGGATGGGTGAGAGATCTAGGGTAATAAATATATGAAAAGGAGTGGCTGAGTGTTGGGGAGAGACCCAGGTAGGTCCAGTAACATCCCTAGTTTCATTGGAAGAATGGTGAAGAGAAGAGATTTTCTGCCAATCTTTGTCACAGCAGTAAGATAGTAGAGTAAAAAGAAGAAGAGAGAGTGATTGAGAGATGAAAGATAGAGGTAGGGGTGATAGGGGCGTGGCAGTAGAGACACAGGTGACAGTGACATGGGAGATATGAAGGGTGTGTGATGTTGGAAGTGAATGATAAGTTATGTGTATTAGAGGGGTGTGGTAAATATGAGAGGGTAGCAAAAGGGCTGAAGGTGTTGACTATATATATACAGGTGCAAATGGGAAAAATAGAACTTGACATGTAAGTATATGTGTATTGTATTTTTTATTATTTTTGAGCAGAATGAACAGAGTGACTCAAGATCTGAGAGTTTCATGTGTTGACACTCATCAATCTGGTTCTTTGGAGGTCTGGGAATATACCACCCAAAAACTAGTGTGATAAATCATCATCATCATCATCATCACCGTTTAATGTCCGTTTTCCATGCTAGCATGGGTTGGATGGTTCGACTGGGGTCTCGGAAGCCAGGAGGCTGCGCCAGGCTCCAGTCTGATCTGGCAGTGTTTCTACAGGTGGATGCCCTTCCTAACGCCAACCACTCCATGTGTGTAGTGTGTGCTTTTTACGTGCCAGGGAGGCTGGCAGCAGCCACGATCGGTTGGACCTTTTTACTTTGTTAATATACACACACACACACACACACACACACACACACACATATATATATATATATATTTATGTATACATACACATACACATACATAAACGCACATGTGCAATTATATGAATATACCTTCATATACCCATGTATAAATATTTGTGTATGTACATATGTATGTTTATAGAAATGAATTAATAAATGACAAAAGAACAAGAGTTACGTAGACACCTTCATTAGCTTCTAGCTGTTTCTGCTACAGGAAGCAGTGAACTCGAGCTGAGTGTGTGTGCGTGTAGGTGTCTGCACAATTGTTTATGTTTGCAATCTGTTTTAAATTGCTCCAAGCAGAAACATCTGTCAACCAATCACCCCCACCTTGGAAGACATGGGAAATAAGAACTTTTGTTCTTGCAAAATGGTTTTGGGTGAGCAATAGGAAGGCTGTTTGTCCGTTAAAGAATGCTACAATAATATATTCATCAAACCCATGCTAGCATACAAAATCAGATGTACAATCAAACATAAGTAAACCCATGTTTATACATTCATATACTCTTACGAAGACATAAACACGCACACACACACACGTGTGTGTGTGTGTGTGTGTGTATTTGGTGTTAAGAAGATTATATTTAAGCAATTCTTGTTTGCTTCAAGATATAAAATAGAAATGAAATCACCAGAACAATTCCATTTATATACAAAGTTTAATATTGAAATAAAAAAATCAGTTTAAAACATTTCAATTAGTAGAGTCGCTAGAATGGTATTAGTACTGACACTTTGTGTTCTGGGTTCAAATTCTGGCATGGTCAACTTTGACTTTTATTATGCAGGGGTCAATAACTTAAATACTAGTTTGAGGTGGTAGAATTAAATACTGGACACGATGCCTTCCAGTAGGTAATGTGGTTCTTTATGAACTGAGTTCAAATCCCATTGTGGCCACCCTATGTTGCAGACTAAATCTATCACCTAATTTCACACCAAAAGCTGGCCCCTGAGCTGC
>NW_021824693.1:32500-36453 GCF_006345805.1 Octopus sinensis | reverse complement strand
ACAACGCGAGGACGTGGAACAAGTATAGTGTTATTGGACGCTCAGGAAGAAGGAGAGTTTAACGTTTCAAGCGGAGCTCTTCGTCGGAAATATAGAAGGAAAGATCCAGAGAAGGGAAGACAGAGGAAAAAAAATCGCCAACGGTACACACGGTATGTATGTATGTATGTATGTATATACATCATACACGTTAATGTTTTTTGTTTACTTATAATATGAGCAATTTTACATTAACCTAAGGAACTACTCCATACTATATTAGGAAACAAGTTTATTTTAAAACAACTAATATTGCCGACAGTAACTTCGAAGCTTCGGACAGTTACTCTATCATCGGACTAAAGCCCAGATTAACTCAAATGCATCGCAGTCGGATGATGGTTTAACTAATCAAAACTTCGAAGCCATTGTCAACAATATTCTTGCTTAAAAATAGACATATATGCATAAACATGTGTGTGTATACATGTGTAATTTTGTGTGTGTGTATGTGTGTGTGTGAGTGTGTGTGCTTGTGTGCTTGTTTGCTCACGTGTATATATATATATATAGTTAATCCAGATATGAACAAAGAGAAAACACAACAACGCGAGGACGTGGAACAAGTATAGTGTTATTGGACGCTCAGAAAGGAAAGAAAGAAGGAGGATTTATAGTTTCGGAGCTTTTCGTCTGAAATATAGAAAAATGGAAAAGTCCAAGGAAGGGAAGACGGAGAAAGAAAATCGCCAACGATATACATGACCGGAAGGGAATGGGTGAAGAAAGAGTTCTTTCAAAGACAGGAAAGTTCAAGAGAAGGAGGTACGTGTGTGTATGTGTGGGTATGTGCGAGCGCGCAGGTCTGCGCGCGTGTGTGTGTGTGAAATCATTGCCAATCCTTCAGCAACCTATATTCAGTTTGGTAAAAAGAAACATGGAAGATTAAGAAATATAATTCTATGACAACCATTTCACCTTTCGAGTATTGCAACTGAACTTCGTCTTTGAAATTATGATACTGCATAAACAAAGACGAAACCAAAGAAAAATTTCTTTTGAATATTCACCTTATTTTCCATTATAATCTTTTTAATTATATATATATAAATATATACTTTTTTTGTTTGTGCTCGGGAAAGTATAAAAAGACAAACAGGTGAGATGAAAAGCAAAAGGAAATGATGTTACGCTGCGAGTAATCTAATAAGAAGTAAAATGTGTATACAATAAGCATGTAAATCTTGAGTGTTCACGCATACGTATGGTTATATGATTGTATATGTATATGTGTATGTTGTGTTGTGGGGTGTGTGTGTGTGTGTATGTAGAAATGTCATGCATCGACTACAAAGTCCTTTGTGTTGAGGTGTGAATAACGTTGATGGTAAAATGCTAAACACTTGTCTAACCTTGGGTGTAAACATTTGCAATGTTTACTAACTGATGGCCTTCAGAAGTAGATGTACCACTACCGTGAATACCATCGCCGCCACCACCGTCGCCACCACCGCCGCTATCATCATCACGATCATCATCATCATCATCACCACCACCACCAGCATCATTATCATCATCATCATCATCATCATCATCATCATCACCATCACCATCATTATCATCATCTTTACAAACGCCATTATCATCATCATCATTATCACCTTCACCACCACCACTTCCACTACCATCACTACCACCCTCCTATTACCACCGCTGTCATCCTCTTCCTCATCCCCTTTCCACCTCCTCCTCCTCCGCCTCCTCCTCATCATCATCATTATCATCGTCATCACCACCACCACTTCCACTATCTTCCTTCTTCTGCCTCTCTCCACTCAGTAGAGTGCGAGAGAAACAGCAGATATGAAATGGGAGAAATATCTAATGAAGGTAGGAAGTACATTTAATCTATAATTTAAACTTAATACCAGTTCTACGACGATATTAGTTGCACAACCCTGCTTAACGGTAGAGATCACCATAAATAAACTGGGTACTTTAAAAAATATTTTCTTAGTCGGGCGCAGGAGTGGCCGTGCGGTATGTAGCTTGCTTACCAACCACATGGCTCCGACTTCAGTCCCACTGCGTGACACTTTGGGCAAGTGTCTTCTACTATAGCCTCGGCCTTACAAAAACCTTGTGAGTGGATTTGGTAGACGGAAACCGAAAGAACCCTGTCGTATAAATACATATATATATATATATATATACATATATACAAATAAGAAAATGGAGGAACAGATTCATTTCAATCATCGACTTACAGATATTACCAATTCATAAATAACATGAATTGGTAATATCTGTAAGTCGATGATTGAAATAAATCTGTTCCTCCATTTTCTTATTTGTATTATGAATTTGAGGTAAAATAGTTTACCTTCGCCCATCTAATACAATAAATGAATTAATTGCATTGCAATTATAAGCATTTATGTATTTGCATTTTGGGTGCTTCACCACCAGTATATTGGATGACTGATATCCCATAGTGGGTTACACTCATAAACCCTATCTCACTTTGTACTATATATATATATATATATATACATACACACACACACACACACACACACACACACACATATATATATATATAAAATACAGTGTACATTTAAACACTTAATGGTTGCACTCATGGGATTCATCACGCTAGAAAGAACAGCTAGGTTCCATAACCACAAAACTAGATGGTAAAAGTTTTAATTTTTCATTTCGTTTCTTTCGGGATTTTATCCCTAATTTTGGGGTTATGGAACTTAGCTGTTCTTTCTAGCGGGATGAATCCCACGAGTGAATTCCTTATGTGTTTAAATGAACACTGTATTTTATGAGTGATACATAGTCTTTGGACTAAATTTTTACACTTTAGGCCACTGGAAGTGAAAATTTCTATTAATTTCCACTTCCCTTTGATATGATTCAGTATTATATATAAGAATCTGTAGTGGCTAGCGATCTATCATGGCGAATATCATGTGTGTGTGTGTGTGGCTGTCTGTGCTTGTCGCCCCCACCGTTGACAAACAGTCTTGGTTTGTGTACGTCGCCATAAGCTAGTGGTTCGGCAAAAAGGGACCGATAGAGTAAGTATCAGGCTTACAAAATTAATAAGTACTGGCGTCAATTCATTCGACTAAAAAATTCTTCAAGTCAGTGCTCCAGCATGGCCACAGTCTAATGACTGAAACAAGTAACAGCAGCAACTTCATTATAAGCGTCGAAATATTTGGATGCAGACTTCATCAAGTCATCCTTGGGAACCCAAAACAGGCAGTGTGTCTCGACTAGTCATTTCACTTGCAAGAATAATTAATCAATTAATGCACCCTTTTAAAGCCTAGCCAGGCTCATGGGCCCGGTTTCTATGGCGTATGTGTTCCCCAGCTGGACGGGACGCCGGTCCATCTCAGCGTTACTCATTATTGCCAGCTGAGTGGACTGGAGCAACTTGAAATGAAGTGTTTTGCTCAAGAACACAACGCGCTGCCTGGTTCAGGAATCGAAACCACAATCTTACGATCATGGGGCTGACACCTTAACCTATTTCTTTATTACCCACAAGGGGCTAAATATAGAGGGAACAAACAAGGAGAGACATAGGTATTAAGTCGATTACATCGACCCCAGTGCGTAACTGGTACTTTAATTTATCGACCCCGAAAGGATGAAAGGCAAAGTCGACCTCGGCGGAATTTGAACTCAGAACGTAACAGCAGAAATACCGCAAAGCATTTCGCCCGGCGTGCTAACGTTTCTGACAACTTAACCACTAAGCTACGCGCCTCCATACTCTCAAGAATAATTGACCAAAATTCAGTCGAAACAAAACTGTATGTCACAGCAAAAAATAGAGGAACACGTTGAATTACGTAACATCATTGCTGATATGCTCACATTTTAATCATCATCATTGTTATTTCCGCATTTTTGTTAGCGGCAACGGCAGATTTCTCATCATCTTCGTCACT